>NC_088403.1:47707049-47712049 GCF_034236695.1 Oncorhynchus nerka | reverse complement strand
TCTCTCTCTCTCTCTATCTCTGTCTATTCTCTCTCTCTCTCTCTCTCTCTCTCTCTCTCTCTCTCTCTGTCTATTCCCCCCCCTCTCTCTCTCTCTCTCTCTCTGCCTCTGTCTCTCTCTCTTCTCTCTGTCTATCCCCCTCTCTCTCTCTCTCTCTCTCTCTCTCTCTCTCTCTGTGTGTCTACTGTGTCTACTGTGACAGGCTACAATCCACCATCAGATAACACACAAATGTGCCATGCAGGAAATAAGGCAGGTGTGAATGTGCCTTCAGGAAGGTGTTTGTATGGGTATGTGTTAGTATCTCCTGAGTGTGTTATTGTGTACACGGAAGCCCCTTAGCAACTGCCTATGTGACTGGAATGTATAGTAGACATTCTGTAAATGGTTTATGTGTGTGTGTGTGAGGCCCAGCCCCCTACTGTGCTTTCCTGGTGCGGGGGTGTGTGTTGAGTGGAGTGAGTGTTTCCCTCTCCAGTGTAAGTGCTCAGTGATAACCTCCTGCTCCCGGTGATGAGAACAGGAATGCCAAGTTCCTCTGCTGCTGCAGGCCTCTACTACACTAGCGCTAGCCTAGCTTCTCCACTACCATTTGCAGGGTCAAGGACGAAATTCTTCATTCATTTATGCTGCTAGCCAAACATTCTAACAGCTACTCAATTAGCATATTTCTGGTCACACAGCCTACATTTCCCATTCACTATGTGCTACTGCTAGCAAAAAAGTGCTAATGCTAACAGTTTACAGATAGCCTAACAGTGCTCTTGTGTTGTTAGCCGTACTAGCGTTGTGGTGTGCTGTTAGCCAAAGTGGCATTGTGTTCTGTGAATGAAAAAGTGGATGAGTCCGTAATGTCCCTCCTCTGCCTCTCTCTCTGTTCTGACTAAGTGTCGCCAAGATCCTGGGGTGGTCAACTCATCCTCTACTGGGTGTCCTCTGCTGCCTGGTGTCAGGTAGCCTAGTGGTTAAGAGCGTTGGGAAAGTAATTGAAAGGTCGGCTGGTTCGAATCCCCGGACCGACTAGATGAAAAAAATCTGCTCAATGTGAGCTCGAGCAAGGCACTTAACCCTAAAGCTCCTGTAAGTCGCTCTGGATAAGAGCGTCTGCTAAATGACTCAAATGTAAATGTATAGCGGGATTTAATAGAGTCATTTCCAAGGACTGTTGGATGAGTAGGGAGGTGAGGGGCTTGGGTTTGCGTTTTTGCGTGACGAAAAAAAACTGCCTTCAACGAACGGAGACGGAGAAACACTTACTATATAGGTTATGTTGATTAGTCTTTACACTAACCTCTCGTTTTAATTTCTACCTCTCTTTCTCTCTCGCTTTCTCTCTCCTTCTCTCTCTTTCTCTCTCCTTCTCTCACTACTTCTCTCTCTTTCTCTCACTACTTCTCTCTCCTTCTCTCTCTACTTCTCTCTCCTTCTCTTTCTCCCTCCTCCTCCTTCTCTTTCTCCCTCCTCCTCTCTCTCTTTCTCCCTCCTCCTCTCTCTCTTTCTCTCTACATCTCTCTCCTTCTCTCTCTACATCTCCCTCCTTCTCTCTCTACATCTCTCTCCTTCTCTCTACATCTCTCTCCTTCTCTCCCTCTTTCTCCCTCCTTCTCTCTCGCTTTCTCTCTCCTTCTCTCCCTCTGTCTCCCTCTAGGTTTTTGGACGATAAGGGCTACGTCCTCTACCCTCAGATTGGGGATCGTCTGGATCTCATCTGTCCGTCGTCGGACCCCCCCAGCCAGCGGGCCCCCGCCGAGTACGAGTTCTACAAGCTGTACCTGGTGTCGTCACGTGAGCAGGCGGACAGGTGTGAGGTGACGGGCGCGCCCAACCTACTGCTCACCTGTGACAAGCCCAACAATGACATGAGGTTCACCATCAAGTTCCAGGAGTACTCTCCTAACCTGTGGGGACACGAGTTCAAGACCAACGCTGACTACTACATCATCGGTGAGCGGGGAAAATTGTGGTGTGTGTGTGTGTGTGGGGGTTGTTGTTGCTTGCTGTCTGTATCTCCTCTGCTGCTGTTGATTTGGCCCGAGGTTATATTGTTATTGCCAGACTTGCAGTGACCGGCGATCCAGCGAGTTCTTTATGTTTTCATTTGGGCTTGTTTGGGGTTGGGCCTCGTGAATACGTGACGAGGTCATCGATGCCTGCCGAGCCCAGCGTGTGTATCACGTAGAACAATCTCTTAAGGTCACGTCAAGTGAAATCTCCCTGCGGTTGTTTTCTTAAGCACACACAATACTATGAGGGAGAGAAAGAGTGGATTCAGGAGTTCAGGAGAACTCTTAACACACAGTCATTCAGGCAGACACACACACACACACACACACACACACACACACACACACACACACACACACACACACACACACACGGCCTTGCCAACCCAAACATGAGCTCTGTGTAAAACTCCTCAGGAAAGAGTAGACATTATTAGATTGCTGTACTGTAGATTCTCTCCTACGTCCTTGGGACCCCCATTCACTCAGGTGTATTAATGCTGTTTTCACTTCCTCTTCTCATGGGGGGGGGGGCAAGAAGGAGTGCAAATGGCGATGGAGAGAGAGAGAGAGAGAACATTTGAGAAAGAGAGAGAGAATGAGAGACCGTGAACTACAGACGAACCGACTCCATTCGCTTCCCTCGTACCGAGCTACTTGTGCTCTATATTTGCCTGCCAGTTTCTGTGCCACATCTAGTATCTTCACGTGTGTTTGCGAGGCAGGGTGGGGAGAGCGTATCGTATCGGTACTCAGAGTATGCACTCACTCACAATCAGCAGAGCTGCATTTTTTTCAGATGACATCTGCTTAGACGTGTTAACCCACTGCAACATTCACAATAGCCCAGTGTGTGTGTGTTACATACATGCATGCGTGCGTGTGTTTTGTGTTAAGAATATGAAGTGGGTTGAGGTGTGTGTGTGTGTGTGTGTGTGTGTGTGTGTGTGTGTGTGTGTGTGTGCTTGCCTGTGTGTTTGCCCACAACATCAGCCATTATAGTTTCTTGCTGTGGTATGAAGGGTTCAGATAAGAACCGCTGGGTTGCCAGATCTATTCTGCAGCCCCAATCTATGTCTAGCCAGACATGGCAACCGGGGTGTCCATAGCACGGACAGGAGCGTTTTATCTTCCCTCAGACAGACTGAGGGATCGATTGACAGCTCCAACCGTAATCAATGAGGGCTCAAACGCAAAGGTCACACACACACACAGACAGTCAGACAGATACAGAGATGGAGAGAGAGACACGAGGTGCGTGTGGAAAATTGGGAGAAGATCGATGGTTCGATGTTGATTTGGTGTTTGTGTGATTGTATAAGTGAAGTTGTTACATTGTGGGTTTCTGGGTCCATTATTTCACGTTATTAATGTACTGTACATGTGTTTACCTGATTGAGGTTGTCATTAGGATCATGTGTTTACCTGATTGAGATTGTCATTAGGATCATGTGTTTACCTGATTGAGATTGTCATTAGGATCATGTGTTTACCTGATTGAGATTGTCATTAGGATCATGTGTTTACCTGATTGAGATTGTCATTAGGATCATGTGTTTACCTGATTGAGATTGTCATTAGGATCATGTGTTTACCTGATTGAGATTGTCATTAGGATCATGTGTTTACCTGATTGAGATTGTCATTAGGATCATGTGTTTACCTGATTGAGATTGTCATTAGGATCATGTGTTTACCTGATTGTGTGTGCGTGTACATGCATTTAATCAAGATTGTTATGAGCCAGTAGTAGACGGTGTGTGTGTGTGTGTGTGTGTGTGTGTGTGTGTGTGTAGTTCAGATGTATGTATGAGTCTTTCCCCTCAGGGAAATGTCTTGTAATTAACCTACCTTAGCATGTGTTAATTTATTCACAGTGGACTAAATGAGCTAGAACGTAGATGGATATGAGAGAGGGGAAATGTTAGACCGAACTGAAGCGGGGAAGAGATGGAGGAGGGATGTAGAGAAAGATAAGGAGAGACTGGGGGGGGGGGGGGGGCTTGGCTTGGTTGTAAAGAGTGACATCTCACTAAGCATTGACTCTCTCTCATCCCTGTTCTCTCTCTCTCATCCCTGTTCTCTCTCTCTCATCCCTTTCTCCTCTTCACCATTCAAAGCTCTTCAGTGACACACCAGTGACACACATACTCCTGATATCTGTAGCTCTTTGAAAGCATATGCCAGATCACACACCTCGTGGAGTGCCATCTCTCCTTGTCCCCGTCAGAGACCGCGAGGAGTATATATGGCACAAGTTGTTTCCCTCTGTCTTTGTTGTCAGAGAGCGGAGGATGAAACCTCTTTCCATTCACTGATCTCAAGTCAGCCATCCTGCCTACAGCAGCAGCTTCTCAAATGAAATATTTTGTCTTTGACTGATCTGGAGTCAGTGATCCTGAAGAGTCAGCTTCTCAAAAGCATCTTATAAAATCAGCTTGGCTCACCGCGTAGAAGAAAATACTGATGAGAGAGAGAAGGGATGAGAGAGAGAGAAGGGATGAGAGAGAGATAAGGGATGAGAGAGAGATAAGGGATGAGATAGAGAGAAGGGGTGAGCGAGAGAGAGAAGGGATGAGAGAGAGGAGGGATAAAATAGAGAGAGGGGGGTGAGAGAGAGAAGGGATGAGAGAGAGAAGGGATGAGAGAGAGAAGGGATGACAGAGAGAGGAGAGATGGAGGAGAGATGAAAGAGAGAGGAGAGATGAAAGAGAGAGGAGAGATGAAAGAGAGAGGAGAGATGAAAGAGAGAGGAGGGATGAAAGAGAGGAGGAATGAAATAGAGAGAAGGGATGAGGGAGAGAAGGGATGAGAGAGAGAAGAGATGAAAGAGAGAGGAGAGATGAGAGATGAAAGAGAGAGGAGGGATGAAAGAGAGGAGGGATGAAAGAGAGGAGGGATGAAAGAGAGGAGGGATGAAATAGAGAGAAGGGATGAGAGAGAGAAGGGATGAGAGAGAGAAGGGATGAGAGAGAGAAGAGATGAAAGAGAGAGGAG
>NC_088403.1:47624549-47702049 GCF_034236695.1 Oncorhynchus nerka | reverse complement strand
ATCGACTTGAAATGGAATAACATTTCAATATTAAGTAGGAATGATTCATTAGCTAACCATAGTTAAATATTACAGGCGGAACTCATTCTAATTCTCGCCTTATTCTTATTGGTTCAAAAAGCAACATAGGTCAATAAATGAACTGATTTACGATCAGCTCAGGCATCTGTTTCCATCACCTCTAACATTATAAACTGAACAACAATACTGTACCCAAACCAGTTCTAAAAAGACCGCTAACACGCATTAGAACACAGCATAACCTATAGTAAGTGTTTCTCCCTGTCCCATGCCCAATTTTGTGTGCAGACATACGAAGGCTATTGTGTTTGTTTAGGATGTACTGAAAACTATTTCAGTAATGCAATTTGCGACTGTGATATGTGGCTGTCTTACCGATCTTAGTTAAATGCACTGATTGTTGGCCTAAATCGCCCTGGAAAATAGCGTATTCTATATGGCTTTAAATGTAGATGGATTAAGCTGGAGGACATAGACCCAGCAGGATGGTCTGGTCAGCACAGCAGGGACGTAAAACTGGAGCCCACAGCTGAGCACTGCGCACATATGAGGAGAGCAGCTATGCCGCTTGTCCCGGTCTCCGGTTCGTAGCCTATTTGATTAAACTGCAGCATTTTGTTTTTTACAAGCCATGTACTCCGTTCCTTCAACGTCAAAAGACAACTCCATCACATGTAGCTTTAATGATGGGTCCTTGGCTGCAACAAGACGTTGCAATTCCTCATTTAGTGTACTGACGTAGATTGGCATCGGAGGTAGCCCAGTGGCTGGCTACACCTGGAGCGAGGCGTGAGAATGAGCCGACGGAAGGGGAGGGGGAATGACCCTTTTTAAAGAAATGTTTATTAAGTCAACTATTTTAGGCCTAGCCTACACAGTTGTTGTTTTTTTATGTTCCACACATGACATATTTCCGGCCCCAAAAACCATATGTATAACTATTCCTGTGCTGTCATGTCCCGAACTCTCTAGAATTTGACTCCCATTCCCGGACACTCAAGACCCAGGAGTTCTGTTCCCGTGTTAACCTCTAGTCGGGGTTTCAACTCACTGTTGAGTGTTAGAAGAGTAGAATACAGGTGCAATTTAGAAAATGTGGTTGTGCATCAGCACTTTTTTGCTAAGTTAGCCAAGCCAGCTATCTAAACTTGTAGTAATCATGGGCCCCCAGTGATTTTGTGAGTCACTCTCACTCAGAAATCATATAAAAAATACAAATTCTCTGCACCATGGAAAAATGTGTAGACAAACAGGAAATGAACACAAAATATATACACTATTGGTCAAAAGTTTTAGAACACCTACTCATTCCAGGGGTTTTCTTTATTTTCACTATTTTCTACATTGTAGAATAAGAGTGAAGACATCAAAACTATGAAATAACACATATGGAATCATGTAGTAACCAAAAAAGTGTTCAACAAATCAAAATAGATTTTATATGTGAGATTCTTAGTTAGTTTTGATCTCTTCACTATTATTCTACAATGAGGAAAATAGTAAAAATAAGAACCCTTGAATGAGTAGGTGTTCTAAAACTTTTGACCAGGTGTGTGTGTGTGTGCACTATATATATATATATATATATTCTCTCCGCTGCCTAGAGAGGGCCCGCTGAAATATTTTTCGCTTAGGGCCCCCAAAAGACTGACTCTATGTGTGGGTCTGGATGTGTGTATACTGAGCTTCGAGCCACTGCAACCCCTCATGATGAATTCAGATTCTTTGTGGCCCCCACACCTATGAAAGTTGCCCGTCCCTGATGTAAAGGCATTGAAACACTTAACTAGCATGTGATGTACTAGGCTTAAATAGCCGTGGGGCTTATCTAAACATGACATTGATAAGAGACAGAGTGACACACACACACACACACACACACACACACACACACACACACACAGAAGGACACAGAGGTGTTAAGATGCTAGATTAGTTATCACTGTCGTTGTCCTTAAAAGTCCTGCACAGCTACTGACACACAACTGACAGACGCATGTTCAACATGCCTAAAATAACTCAACTGACAAACGCATGTTCAACATGCCTAAAATAACTCCTCTGACAGACGCATGTTCAACATGCCTAAAATAACTCCTCTGACAGACGCATGTTCAACATGCCTAAAATAACTCCTCTGACAGACGCACGGACACTATTAGAGCCAGCATATCTACTATATCTATTTTGATCAATGTATTCAAAGGCTACTCTTTCATCCCTCAACTCAAATATAGGCCTAGTCCCGACACATCGATGGTTGCTAGCCAAGCCGGCTGGCCGTTCCCTCTATCGGTTAGGTTGCCAGAGAAGCGACCCAGTCGTTAAGTCTTTTTGTTCGATGTCTATGGACGTGACCCAGTCGTTGATTCTAAATGTTCCATTGCCATGCTGGTTGGCAAAGCTCTTATCCCTTTCTTGCTAGCTAGCCAACTACGGCTAGCACAGTCAGGTCAAAAAGTGAAGTGATAATAACAGCAAAGTAGCTGCATTTGCGTTTTCTTAAGCTGTTTCGGATACATCATAACAATGAGCTAATGATGCACGATTTCACCTGGGATAGAAAATGTGCTCTCTCGTCAGGACATTGTAGTTCAGAGGAGCTAGCCAACTACACAGCTAACGCAATCACTTCATACTGCAGCTGGAAAGACAGCAAACGACTGTAGCTGCATTTCATGGCGTTTAGACTTTTTTTCCCCTTGACATATCTTTGTATATATCCATAAAAATGATGCGGATTCATGATTTCGACTGGTTGAGAGAAGATGTCCGTTTGGTCGTGACCGTTTATTCTCAGTAGGATGGTGTAGATCCAATTTCAATATTGAAACAATGTTGCAAATGTTGAGAAACGGCCTGCAACGTTTGTACAAACTAGAGGTCAACCGATAATGATTTTTCAACGCTGATACCGATTATTGGAGGACCAAACAAAGCCGATACCGATTAATCGGGCGATTTTTATATATATAATGACAATTACAACAATACTGAATTAACACTTTTTATTTTAACTTAATATAATACATCAATCAAATCTATTTAGTGTCAAATAAATATTGAAACATGTTCGATTTAGTTTAACCTGTTGCGACGAGCAATCCCGTATCCGGGATCCTATTTATAGCCTCAAGCTCATTACCATAACGCAACGTTAACTATTCATGAAAATCGCAAATGAAATGAAATAAATATATTTGCTCTCAAGCTTAGCCTTTTGTTAACAACACTGTCACCTCAGATTTTCAAAATATGCTTTTGAACCATAGCTAAACAAGCATTTGTGTAAGAGTATTGATAGCCTAGCATAGCATTAAGCCTAGCATTCAGCATGCAACATTTTCACAAAAACAAGAAAAGCATTCAAATAAAATAATTTACCTTTGAAGAACTTCAGATGTTTTCAATGAGGAGACTCTCAGTTAGATAGCAAATGTTCAGTTTTTCCAAAAATATTATTTGTGTAGGACAAATCGCTCCGTTTTGTTCATCACATTTGGCTATGGAAAAAACCTGCATCCAGGAGTGTAATTATCGCCGCAAGCTCATTAGCATAACGCAACGTTAACTATTCATGAAAATCGAAAATGAAATGGAATAAATATATTAGCTCTCAAGCTTAGCCTTTTGTTAACAACACTGTCATCTCAGATTTTCAAAATATGCTTTTGAACCATAGCTAAACAAGCATTTGTGTAAGAGTATTGATAGCCTAGCATAGCATTTAACCTTAGCATTCAGCATGCAACATTTTCACAAAAACAAGAAAAGCATTCAAATAAAATCATTTACCTTTGAAGAACTTCAGATGTTTTCAATGAGGAGACGCTCAGTTAGATAGCAAATGTTCAGTTTTTCCAAAAAGATTATTTGTGTAGGACAAATCGCTCCGTTTTGTTCATCACGTTTGGGTAAGAAAAACCCCGAAAATTAAGTCATTACAACGCAAACTTTTTTCCAAATTAACTCCATAATATCGACAGAAACATGGCAAACGTTGTTTAGAATCAATCCTCAAGGTGTTTTTCACATATCTATCGACGATAAATCATTCGTGGCAGTTTGGTTTCTCTTCTGAAGAAAATGGAACGCGCATGGACCTGGAGATTATGCAATAATTTTGACGGAGGACACCGGGCGGACACCTGGTAAATGTAGTCTCTTATGGTCAATCTTCCAATGATATGCCTACAAATACGTCACAATGCTGCAGACACCTTGGGGAAACGACAGAAAGTGCCGGCTCATTCCTGGCGCATTCACAGCCATATAAGGAGACATTGGAACACAGGGCATTCAAAATCTGGACCATTTCCTGTATGAAATTTCATCTTGGTTTCGCCTGTAGCATTAGTTCTGGGCCACTCACAGATAATATCTTTGCAGTTTTGGAAACGTCAGAGTTTTTTCTTTCCAAAGCTGTCAATTACATGCATAGTCGAGCATCTTTTCGTGACAAAATATCTTGTTTAAAACGGGAACGTTTTTTATCCAAAAATTAAAAGAGCGCCCCCTATCTCGAAGAAGTTAAATAATGCAAAAACAAAGTGTTGGAGAAGAAAGTAAAAGTGCAATATTTGCCGTGTAAGAAAGCTAACGTTTAAGTTCCTTGCTCAGAACATGAGAACACATGAAAGCTGGTGGTTCCTTTTTAACATGAGTCTTCAATATTCCCAGGTAAGAAGTTTTAGGTTGTAGTTATTATAGGAATTATAGGACTATTTCTCTCTATTTGTATTTCATATACCTTTGACTATTGGATGTTCTAATAGGTACTTTAGTATTGCCAGCCTAATCTAAGTTGATAGGCTTGAAGTCATAAACAGCTCAATGCTTGAAGCACAGTGAAGAGCTGCTGGCAAATGCAGGAAAGTGTTGTTTGAATGAATGCTTACGAGCCCTGCTGCTGCCTACCACCGCTCAGTCAGACTGCTCTATCAAATATCAAATCATATATTTAATTATAAAATAATAAACACAGAAATAAGAGCCTTTGGTCATTAATATGGTAAAATCCGGAAACTATCATTTAGAAAACAGTGAAATACGGAAACGTTCTGGGTGGCATCCCTAAGTCTAAATATTGCTGATACATTGCACAACCTTCAATGTTATGTCATAATTATGTAAAATTCTGGCAAATTAATTACAGTCTTTGTTAGGAAGAAATGGTCTTCACACTGTTCGCAACGAGCCAAGCGGCCCAAACTGCTGCATATACCCTGACACAATTTCCCTAGTTTAAAAGAAATTCATGTTAGCAGGCAATATTAACTAAATATACAGGTTTAAAAGTATATACTTGTGTATTGATTTGAAGAAGGGCATTGATGTTTATGGTTAGGTACAGATTGGTGCAACGACAGTGCTTTATTCGCGAATGCGCTTGTTAAATCATCACCCGTTTGGCGAAGTTGAAGTAGGCTGTGATTCGATGAGAAATGAACAGGCACTTCATCGATTATATGCAACGCAGGACAAGCTAGATAAACTAGTAATATCATCAACCATGTGTAGTTAACTAGTGATTATGTTAAGATTGATTGTTTTTTAAAAGATAAGTTTAATGCTAGCTAGCAACCTACCTTGGCTCCTTGCTGCACTCGCATAACAGGCTCCTCATGGAGTGCAAAGTAATCGGCCATAATCGGTGTCCAAAAATGCCGATTACCGATTTTTATGAAAACTTGATATCGGCCCTAATTAATCGGCCATTCCGATTAATCGGTCGACCTCTAGTACAACCCCCCATTATTGCAAAACAAATGTTAGTCTAGAGGCAAGGGGAAATAATTGTTTTTACAGTGGCGATCAAGTTAATGAATTGGCTGGCTGAGCTGATGGGACACTGGATGATCAGGGATTTGTCAGATGAAACAGAAAACAAGATGCCCATTTTTGTGTCATAGGCTTCCCCGTGCTAAACATTTTTTTTTAGTATGGCTGAGAACACGTCTCAACCAATCACAATCATACTTTTGGCCAATCGGTTGTTGAACATTCAACAAATACTAGCGTGAATACTTGGGTACCCTCCATTAGCGAGATGAAACCATTTGGAGTGAAAACGGAAAAGGGAGCGACGTAGGGGGGAATGAAAGGAGGAGTGTTACAGTATTTTGGGGAAGAGGAAGAGCATTGGGTTTGTTACAAAATTGCGTTGCGAGACATGAACAGAGGGAGGGAGAGCGAGAAGGGGAGAGAGAGATGTGGTGAGTGTGAATAAAAGAGAGTGACAGGTCTTCTCGATTTAGGTCAGCAGTCAAAGCAGCACTGCTGTCTGTGAGATAGTGTTGGCTGTCACTGTGTGTGTGTGTGTGTGTGTGTGTGTGTGTGTGTGTGTGTGCGTGTGTGTGTGTGTGTCGCTCTGTTTGTCACTGTGTGTGAAGACGTGTGTGTGTTCTTCTTAATTGGATTGGGACTGGTTAACATTGTTTAACCTCCCCACACTGTCTCTCACACACACACTGTTTGCGTCCCTCGCCACTTCTTCTTTTATACTCCCGCCGCAGTGCAGACAAAGCCACCATTGTCCAGCCTTCTGCCTAGGAACCACTTGTGGAGGGATGTGTATCCCAGGAATCGGGGGGGGGGGGGGGATTTTATCCCGTAGCGTACCTCTCCATTGACCTCTGGGCCTTCTGGCAGGGCTGCTAATGCATTAGCACGCTAACATGGCTTTGATTTAGTGGAGCAGGTTCAGGCAAACAAGACCCGTAATGACATAATGAACACATTCACTCACAGCGGACACTCCACAACACCACACAAAGCTACACACAGCAGACACACTATAAACCAGCAATCAGTCTTCTTTCCAACACACACAAACGCACAGTGTGGGTTTTGGGGTAAGCTTGTCTTTAAACAGACAGGCAGTGTAAGATGTATGCTGTCTGAATGGGGAGAGAGATTATAGTGTTCCAGGGGGATTGGAGCATCACTCCTCCAGCTGTTCACTAGGAGGAATAGAAGGTGACGGAGATGAGGAGGGAGCATGAGAGAGGGAGTGAGACGGAGAGTTATCGAACAAGAGAGGATGAGAGAAGAAATCAAGAGAGAAGGAGAGAAAGCGGGATGGGCAATGTAGCAGAATGTCATAACAGACAGATGGTAAGAAGAGAAAGGGTGGATGACAGACTGATTAGAAAGAGAAGGTCCATTAAAAGACGTTACAGGAATTTTAAAAAAACAGTCACTACTAAACCCTTTAATGGCCATTATAAACAGTTTAATTAGTCCAAATGTCCATAAACCCCATCATTACTGTGTCCACTTCCCTATTGAAGCCTTAGCTGTCAACGGTGTCTAGTTGTTCTGGGCTTGTATTCATAAAGGAGTGCTGATCTAGGATCTGTTTTTGATTCATATTGTTTGGACAGGAGGGAACTGATTCTAGATGACACTGTATAAATATGAGCCCATCTGTTGTGGTGTCACCAACTCAGTTTTCTAGGTATTTTTGGTACATTTTCACAAACACAAGAAGCCATTTTTACAGCCTGTCCCCATACCCCATTTCCCTCCCCTCCCCACTCCCTCCACCCCTCCTCTCTTTCCTCCCTTTCTTTCAATGGTCTGTTTTTTGGGCTTCATAAACTAAAAAGTACGAGGACACCTGCTCGTCGAACATCTCATTCCAAAATAATGGGCAATAATATGGAGTTGGTCCCCCCTTTGCTGCCATAACAGCCTCCACTCTTCTGGGAAGGATTTTCACTAGATGTTGGAACATTGCTGCAGGGACTTGCTTCCATTCAGCCAGCCAGAGTATTAGTATTATGTTGGGCGATTAGTCCTGATTGGCAGTCGGCGTTCCAATTCATCCCAAAGGTGTTTGATGGGGTTGAGGTCAGGGCTCTGTGCAGGCCAGTCAAGTTCTTCCACACCGATCTTGACAAACCATTTCTGTACGGACCTCGCTTTGTGGCATTGTCATGCTGAAACACGGAAAGGGCCTTCACCAAACTGTTGCCACAAACTTGGAAGCACAGAATCGCCTAGAATGTCAAGATTTCCCTTCACTGAAACTAAGGAGCCTGAACCATGAAAAACAGCCCCAGACCATTATTCCTCCTCCACCATACTTTACAGTTGGCACTATGCATTGGGGCAGGCAGTGTTGTCCTGGCATCCTCTAAACCCAGATTCGTCCGTCGGACTGCCAGATGGTGAAGCGTGATTCATCACTCCAGAAAACGCGATTCCATTGCTCCAGAGTCCAATGGCGGCGAGCCACCACTCCAACCGACGCTTGGCATTATGCATGCTGATCTTAGGCTTGTGTGTGGCTGCTCGGCCATGGAAACCCATTTCATGAAACTCCCGCTACGCCCTTCAGCACTCGACGGTCCCACTCTGTGAACTTGTGTGGCCTACCACTTCGTGGCTGAGTCAATGTTGCTCCTAAACATTTCCACTTCACAATAACCGCAATTGCAGTTGACCAGGGCAGCTTTAGAAGGGCAGAAATTTGATGAACTGACTTTCAACGGTGCCACTTTGAAAGTCATTGAGCTTTTCGGTACGGGCCATTCTACTGCCAATGTTTGGCTATGGAGTTTGCATGGCTGTGTGGTTGATTTCATGCACCTGTCAGCAACGGGTGTGGCTGAAATAGCCTAATCCACTCATTTGAAGAGGTGTCCACATACTTTTGGCCATGTAGTATACCATTCGACAGGGAATCTGAAGCCAAAAGCCTAATTCAGCGCATTGGTGTATGCAGGGGTGAAAGTAAGCAGGTCCGGTATGGCATCCTAGCTAAATAAATAGTGGGGGTACGCAGTCCTGGCAAGGCGTGAGCCTATCACACAAAATGCCAAGAAAACTATAGGTATGAGACAGCAGTGGATGCATCAATTCGGGCTACAAGTGTGGGCCTATTGACAATCGCAGAATGTCTTTACAATCAGGCACATATACAGACAGCTCTACCTGTGCAGAGCACATGCCCCTTTGCCCTCCTAGTCTCCAAAGTGCCCTTTTCGGTCGTGGTATAATTCCCCCAAAAATGTTAGGGGTTTTTGTGTACAGGTTGTCGTTCACTTCTCATCTGTGCTTCAGAACCCAAAATGTGACATTCTTGATTGTTGACTGTTGTCCTGTCATCAGCATTGACATGTAAAGGCCAGATTAGTGACCAGAAGGAACTTTCATTTCTTCCAGTTTTGCCTGGAAAAAACAGAATATGCCTACGTTTATATTATCCCTATAAAACACAGTTTAGCGATCTACTATTAATCAATCAATCAATCAAATGTATTTATTTATTTATTAATAAAGCCCTTCTTACATCAGTTGATGTCACAAAGTGCTGTACAGAAAACCAGCCTAAAACCCCAA
This sequence comes from Oncorhynchus nerka, assembly GCF_034236695.1. NCBI lineage: Eukaryota > Metazoa > Chordata > Actinopteri > Salmoniformes > Salmonidae > Oncorhynchus > Oncorhynchus nerka. Next base: position 47,692,680 of record NC_088403.1, on the reverse strand, counting down.
ACAGGAAGCAATGCAGGTGTAGAAGCACTGTGGCTAGGAAAAAACTCCCTAGAAAGGCCAGAACCTAGGAAGAAACCTAGATAGGAACCAGGCTATGAGGGGTGGCCAGTCCTCTTCTGGCTGTGCCGGGTGGAGATTATAACAGAACATGGCCAAGATGTTCAAACGTTCATAGGTGACCAGCAGGGTCAAATAATAATAATCACAGTGGTTGTAGAGGGTGCAACAGGTCAGCCCCTCAGGAAGTAAATGTCAGTTGGCTTTTCATAGCTGATCATTCAGAGTATCTCTACCACTCCTGCTGTCTCTAGAGAGACTACTGACTCCTCTTTGCCAGAACAATAGACTACCTGCCAATTTGCTTGATAATTTTAATTTTTCAGGTCGGCCTAGTTTGTGTGGGCTACTGGCTAAAGATAAGCGCATCTGTAACATTGCACTGCCTTCAATGTTGTGGGATGAAGATGTATCATATTCTGGCAAAGTTATTACGATATTTGTGAGGAACAACAGGGCTACTCAGCTGGCAATGAGCGCTCTGCAGGCAGGCTGTCCTCCAAAGTCAGGACGTAGTGGCCACGAGATGCTTTCCATCCGATCCGGCAACCTCTGATTTGGCATGATAGGTATGTATCCTAGTTAACATTGGCTGCTAACATGACCTTTCAGCTCCAAATCCCAGGTGTGAAACGCAGTTTGTTCCTGTAGCCTATTGCATCACCATTTATGGTTGTCATGACAGGCTACATTTGATTGGCGCATGTGCGCGCGTCGCAATTCTACGACTTGTTTTTTGGGGTTCGCAGGTCAAAAAGTTTGAAAACCGCTGGGACAGTGTCAACAAATGGAGTTGGGTCGGATATAGTAATCATGTATGGTATTCGGTCATATGCTATTCAGTAGGGACGTGGATCAGAAAACCAGTCAGTATCTGGTGTGACCACCATTTGCCTCATGCAACGCGACACATCTCCTTCACATAGAAGTTGATCAGGCTGTTGGTTGTGGCCTGTTGAATGTTGTCCAACTCCTCTTTAATCGCTGTGTGAAGTTGCTTGATATCGGCAGGAACTGGAACGCGCTGTCGTACACGTTTGGGAGGCCCTGGATTGATATGCTCAATGGGTGACACGTCTGGGGAGTATGCAGGCCATGGAAGATCTGGGACATTTTCAGCTTCCAGGAATTGTGTACAGGTCCTTGCGACATGGGGCCGTGCATTATCATGAAACATGAGGTGATGGCGGCGGATGAATGGCACGACAATGGGCCTCGGGATCTCGTCAAGGTATCTCTGTGCATTCAAATCGCCACCGACAAAATGCAGTTGGGTTCGTTGTCCGTAGCTTATGCCTGCCCATACCTGCCCATACCTGCCCATACCTGCCCATGCCTGCCCATACCTGCCCATACCTGCCCATGCCTGCCCATACCTGCCCATACCGGGGGGCACTCAGTTTACAATGTTGACATCAGCAAACTGCCCGCCCTCACGACGCCATACACCGTCTGCCATCTGCCCGGTACAGTTGAAACCGGGATTCATCTGTGAAGAGCACACTTCTCCAGCGTGCAAGTGGCCATTGAAAGGGAGCGTTTGCCCACAGAAGTCGGTTACGACGCCGAACTGCAGTCAGGTCAAGACCCTGGTGAGGACAATTCTTTGGTTGTGCAAACGCAAAGTTTCATCAACGGCTTATGGTAGAGAAATGAGCATTAAATTATCTGGGAACAACTCTGCTGGTCATTCCTGCAGTCAGCATACCAATTGCACGATCCCTCAAAACTTGAGACATTTAACAGTGGCCTTTTATTGTCCCCAGCGCAAGGTGCACCTGTGCAATGATCATGCTGTTTAATCAGCTTCTTGATATGCCACACCTTGTCAGTTGGATGGATTATCTTAGTAAAGGAGAAATCTCACTAACAGGGATGTAAACAAATATGTGTATAAAAAAAATTGAGAGAAATATGCTTTTTTTTGTGCTTGTGTAAATCTTTTATTTCAGCTCATGAAACATGGTACCAACACTTTGCGTTTGTATTTTTCTTTACTCTTCTTTACTTTCACCCCTGGGTGTATGCCATGGCGAGCCATGGTTTTGGTCATCGTTAAAAATGCTAAAGGGGTGGGCATCTATACAGTGGCGTGACTAATGATCTTGATGTAATCGTCTATGTAAACCTTCCCAACATGCTTAGATAGAGACCGGGCCATGTCATTGGTCGATATGAGTCTGAGTCGGTGTGTTCGGCTTCTTGAATGACACAGAACCGGAATGCAGAGTACAGCATGAAATTGTGCGCGTGGAATCATTGAGTTAAACAGATACAGTAAAGCGAGGATTAAGGAAAATAAGCTTTAGAACATGAACCATTCCTATTCAATACCAGTCCTATTCAAAACCAGCCCTATTCAATCCTGTCTGTTCTACACACACACACACACACACCACCTCACCCTAAAATATACAGTATAATCAATCACATTTTAAGTGTGTCTGCTTTAATTTGTGTTTGAATGGCCTTACTCCCTACTCTCTTCCCCCGGCCCTGCTCTCTCCCCCTGCCCTACTCTCTCCTATTCTCTCCTACTCTCTCCCCCTGCCCTACTCTCTCCTATTCTCTCCTACTCTCTCCTACTCTCTCCCCTGCCCTACTCTCTCCTATTCTCTCCTACTCTCTCCCCCTGCCCTACTCTCTCCCCTGCCCTACTCTCTCCTATTCTCTCCTACTCTCTCCCCTGCCCTACTCTCTCCTATTCTCTCCTCTCTCCCCCTGCCCTATTCTCTCCTACTCTCTCCCCTGCCCTACTCTCTCCTACTCTCTCCTATTCTCTCCTACTCTCTCCCCTGCCCTACTCTCTCCTACTCTCTCCCCTGCCCTACTCTCTCCTACTCTCTCCTATTCTCTCCTACTCTCTCCCCCTGCCCTACTCTCTCCTATTCTCTCCTACTCTCTCCCCCTGCCCTACTCTCTCCTATTCTCTCCTACTCTCTCCCCCGGCCCTGCTCTCTCCCCCGGCCCTATTCTCTCCTACTCTCTCCCCTGCCCTACTCTCTCCTCCGGTCCTATTCTCTCCTACTCTCTCCCCCTGCCCACTCTCTCCTCCGGCCCTATTCTCTCCTACTCTCTCCCCCAGCCCTACTCTCTCCTCCCATCCCTACTCTCTCCTCCCGGCCCTACTCTCTCCTACTCTCTCCCCTGCCCTACTCTCTCCTCCCAGCCTTACTCTCTCCCCCGGCCCTATTCTCTCCTACTCTCTCCCCCGGCCCTACTCTCTCCCCCGGCCCTACTCTCTCCTCCAGCCCTACTCTCTCCTCCTGCCCTATTCTCTCCTACTCTCTCCCCCTGCCCTACTCTCTCCTCCCAGCCCTACTCTCTCCTCCCGGCCCTACTCTCTCCCCCGGCCCTACTCTCTCCCGGGGCCCTACTCTCTCCCCCTGCCCTACTCTCTCCTCCGGCCCTATTCTCTCCTACTCTCTCCTCCCAGCCCTACTCTGTCCTCCCGGCCCTACTCTCTCCTACTCTCTCCTCCGGCCCTATTCTCTCCTACTCTCTCCTCCCGGCCCTACTCTCTCCTCCCAGCCCTATTCTCTCCTACTCTCTCCCCCGGCCCTACTCTCTTCCCCGGGCCCCAGACCCTCTAACCAGAGTTTTAATGTATGCAATTAGGGAGCTAATTAGTGTAATTAATTCAGCAGGAGCCAAGCCCCAGACCGGTTCTATTCACACACACACACAAACACCGCCTGGTCCTATTCATGGTTCCAGATCTGCGTTAATCCCTGGACCTACACACTCCCAACAAAGACCCAGCACATAATGGGGCAGGAGGCTGTGTGTGTGTGTGTTTGTCTTGGTGTGTGTGTTTGTCTTGGTGTGTGTGATTGGTATGTGATGAGAGAGAAAGAAAGGCGTGCAAGTTTTTATTTTGCAAACTACACTAATTGATGCTAATTTAATTCCCTCCATTGCTTTTTTGCCAGTTTCAGCTTCCGAGTGAAGGTATCATAATATTGAAGATGTGGATGAGACACACGGGACTTTTAACTGTTGAATATGTTGTTTTGACCACAATAGTAGATTTAGTAGTAGTAGTAGTTCAGCCTTGGTAATATTAGCAATATGTTAGCAATAGTAGCAAAATATGTTGTAATAGCTTCGCGTTGTCTGTGTATTTTCAACTTCAGTTGAGGTTCTTCCAGGCAGTGTTTACTTAAAGACGTATGGCTGTTCAATGCCGCGTGTGAAAGGTCCATTTACAACAGGAAACAGAAATAAAGACAAAGCGAGAGAAAGATGTTATATCTGCTGTCCTCTGGGACCTGGCTATTCCCCCCAGCCACAAACTACAGACCACACAGAGACTTACCCCTGATCAAACTTTTACCAACCGTTCTCTCTGTCTGTCTCACGCTCTCTCTCCACCCCCCTCCCCTCTCTCTCTCTCCACCCCCCTCCCTCCACCCCCTCCCTCTCTCTCTCTCCACCCCCCCTCCCTCTCTCTCCACCCCCCTCTCCACCCCGCCCCCCTCCCTCTCTCTCCACCCCCTCCCTCTCTCTCTCCACCCCCCCCCTCTCTCCACCCCCTCCCTCTCTCTCCACCTCTACAGCTCTCTTTTGCTGATTTTCTCTGTCCCTCCCTTTTTCTATCCCATCCACAGGTTTTTCCAGTCCCACTTGTACCAAACATCCCTGGGTTATTTTACTTCAAAAGCATAAGAGGCCAGAAGGGCACAGAGCGCAAAATACACACACACACACACACACACACACACACACACACACACACACACACACACACACACACACACACAGAGACAGTCAGACAAAACGCAGCTAAACACACATCGTTCACCAAGCCGCCTTAATCAAGAAGAAGCGAAACAAACATATCTGTCATCTCTCTTTCTTTTTCTCACTCTTTATCTTTATCTCTCTCCTCTCTCTCTCGGTCTCTGTCTCACTCTCTCTCTCTCTCTCTCTCTCTCCTCTCTCTCTCTGTCTCTCTCTCCTCTCTCTCTCTCAGTCTCTGTCTCACACTCCTCTCTCTCTCTCTCTCTCTCTCTCTCTCTCTCTCTCTCTCTCTCTCTCTCTCTGTCTCTCTCTCCTCTCTCTCTCTCGGTCTCTGTCTCACACTCCTCTCTCTCTCTGTCTCTGTCTCTCTCACTCTCCTCTCTCTCTCTGTGTCTCTGTCTCTCTCTCTCTCTCTTTCTGTCTCTCTCTCTCTCCCCTCTCCTCTCTCTCTCTCCTCTCTCTCTCTCTGTCTCTCTCTCTCTCTCTCTCTCTCTCTCTCTCTCTGTGTCTCGGTCTCTCTCTCTCTCTCTTTCTGTGTCTCTCTCTCTCTCTCTCTCTCTCTCTCTCTCTCTCTCTCTCTCTCTCTCTCTCTCTCCTTCAATCTCATGGCTTGGTTTTTGCTCTGACACTGTCAACTGTGGGACCTTATATAGACAGGTGTGTGCCTTTCAAAATCATGTCCAATCAATTTAATATACCATAGGTGGACTCCAATCAAGTTGTAGAAACATCTCAAGGATGATCAATGGAAGCAGGATGCACCTGAGCTCTTATATCAAAGGGTCTGAATACTTATGTTAATAAGGTATTTCATTTTTTTTTCTATTTATACATTTACAAAATTGTCTAAAACCCTGTTTTTGCTTTGTCATCATGGGGTATTGTGTATGGATTGATGAGGGGAAAAAAACATATTTAATCAATTTTAGAATAAGGCTGTAACAAAATGTGGAAAAAGTCAAGAGGTCTGAATAATTTCCGAATGCACTGTATATAGCCAGCAGGGCTGTATAATATTTAATAGTCCCATTCAGGCTTGGTTGATGTACAGTCTAAGATGAGGGCCAGATGTGTAGGCATATAGTCTAATGGAGAGCAGGGCCTGTATAGGAGTTGTGTCTACAGTACAGAAGGGCATCATGAGAACAGGACTGGGAATGTTTAGATGACCAGCAATGCTGTGTGTGCTGGTGTTGATATACAGGAGGGTGAAGGGGCCCAATTGGGATGGGGGGTGTTAGAGGATGCTTTTCCAATCATTATTTAGACTGCTCACGTGCAGACACACACACACACACACACACACACACACACACACACACACACACACACACACACACGCACACAGAATGTGGACTCACACAAGCAATCTCTCACATGCACACACACACAAAACACGCACGTACGCACGCACACGCACACACACAAAACACGCACGTACGCACACACCGTCTCTCTGACTAAGACACTCCCTGTGGCTGGTGGTTTTTGTTCTTAGTGAGCGCTCATTTACTTCATTAAAAGCCTTAATTAACGTGACAGTTCTGTGTAATTACACTCTTTAAGATGTACTACTCTGTTCAGAGCAAGTTGGACACCCTCTCTCTTTCTCCCTCTCGCTCTCTCTCTCTCCCTCTCGTTCTCTCTCTCTCCCTCTCGTTCTCTCTCTCTCTCTTCTTCTCTCTCTGTTTCCCTCAACTCAGTTTCACAGGGGAAAATGGTTTAAGTTAGTGTGTGTGTGTGTGTGTGTGTGTGTGTGTGTGTGTGCAGCATTAGCAGTGCTGAACTCCTCTACAGTAAAGTTGTGTGCCTGACATTTGGGATTAATGTGACGCCTTTTAAGAGTTCCTCTAACAGATCCCATCCCTCCTATGGTTCTAGTCTTTTTTCTGCACCGTCTCTGCTCTCTCTCTCTCTCTCTCTCTCTCCCTCTCTCTCCCCCTCTCTCTCCCCCTCTCCCCCCCTCTCTCTCTCTCTCCCCCCCCTCTCTCTCTCTCTCCCCCTCTCTCTCGTTCTTCCCATCAGACCGTTGACCCACTTCCCTCTTTTGCATCCCTCCATCCCGCCTTCCCTTTTCCCTTTCAGACTTTCATCATCCCCTCCAACAACTTCTCCACCTCCCTCCCTCCCGTTCCTCCCATCAACCCCCTCTCATCTCACCATGAAAGTACAAGTTAAAACAGCTTCACAGAGGATCAACCGACAGACCGTTGTCGTACAGCATTCCTTCGCTGTTCCAACCCTGGCGTGGTCGTTATATGTTCTTTTAACGTTGCTCTGACGTCGTGTCGGACGGTTTTGATGTTTGATGTGGCTGTTTCTGATTCGACGGTGACGTCCCACTGAGCTGTCCAGCTGAGCACAACATAGTGTTATTTCCTCTGGTTTGAACACACACACACACACACACACACACACACACACACACACACACACACACACACACACACACACACACAAAGACAGCTTTTGAGTTTATTTGTGGCAGAATGTTGTTGCTGCACGCATTGTAATCAGACACTGACAGACAATGTGGTTCTGCCTTAGAGGAGGGCAGATAGATCCAAAGAGAAGAACTGGGATACAAAGTTTGCATCCCAAATGCCACCCTGTTCCCTTTATAGTGCACTACATTTGACCAGGGCACATAGTGCACTATATAGGGAATAGGGTGCCATTTAGGACATGGCCAAAGAGAATGAAAGACAGAAAGAGAGAAAGCGGGAGGGAGAGAATTGGAGAGTGAGTGAAAGAGAGGGAGACAGAGATAAAAATTAACATAAATAGGTGATTTTACAGTGAAATCCAAGTATTGAGCAGAATCCTCAATAGTTATTTTCTTCTTTAAGCTATTTGAATGTGTCCGTGTGAGAATGGCTTTTTTAGAGTTGTCTTTGTGTGTGCGTTAGTAACTAACGCACACACAGGTAGCCTGCAGGATAGGGGCAGAGACCCTTGGCCTAAAAACATCCTCATGATAAACTCAGTGCTAATGGGAGTGTTAAGACTAGGGTTGCAAAGGGTCGGAAAAGTTAAGCCCGAGAACTTTGGGAATTTGGCTTAAATTCATGAAAAAAGTTAGTTTATAACAGTGAACCTTTTTTTTGTGGGATACACATAAGGCAATTCTAGGTCTTGTGGTATATTTTGGTAAAACTATCCCCAATCCAATGGAATTGCAACCCTCTGCATGCACAGTGCATTCTTCCATCACATGTACAGCTGATTCTCAAGATCTTGCACACTACACTGTCTGAGCCAAGGGCTACATGCTTTCTGGTAAGTTTTGATTACAATACTGGCTGGGGTGAATATATACAAATATTAAAAATGTGTTAACTAGTAAATAGTAGCCTACAGCAAAGTGTGTTTAAATCCTTTCTAACATGTTAACATTTTTGCTAGTTAGTTTTTGTTACCATGTGTTGTGTAGCTTTCTTGAGCCTGCTAACTGAGTGTTACTTCACCTGTTTCCATACGCCTTTCATTTAAAACATTTATCTTACAAAGGAGTTGTTTAATCTAACTGCTTAACTTATTTATCTGTACATGGAATTGTATTTGGTTTTTTTTACTTATTTTTTTCTAATCTTTACAGGAAGATGCCACGGGCACTATCTGATGAGTGGAGACATTTCACTGCAGCTAATGCAGAAGGAAAAGCTGTGCACATTTGCAAATACTGTGCCAAATCATATGTGAAGAATGCAACAAAGATGCAGAATCGTCTGGCCAAGTGGATAAAGCTCCCTCAGCGCTCACAACAAGCAACCTCTGACAAAAGTCCCTCTACTTCTATTCGAGGTGAAAATTATAAATCAAACACCTGATCAATAGCCACAGCTCACGGTCCTCCTGGAATCAGAAGTTTTTTTTTACTCAATGGAGGAACGTAGTCAGAGGAATGCTGATGAAGGTCTTGCTCGAGCCGTGTATGCAACTGGTTCGCCTCTAATGCACACAGGCAATGTGTATTGGAAGAGATTTCTGAATGTCCTTCGCCCAGCGTACACCCCTCCAACCAGACATGCTTCACCTACTCATTTGCTGGATGCAGAGCTCAGCAGAGTTCAAGTGAAGGTCAAGCAAATCATAGAGAAAGCAGGCTGTACTGCAATCATCTCTGATTGGTTGTCGAACGTTTGTGGGCAAGGAATAATTAACTACATCATCTCCACCCCTCAACCAGTATTCTACAAGAGCACAGACACAAGGGACAACAGACACACCGGTCTCTACATTGCAGATGAGCTGAAGGCAGTCATCAATGACTTTGGACCACAGAAGGTATTTGCACTGGTGACAGACAATGCTGCGAACATGAAGGCTGCTTGGTCTAAAGTGGAGGAGTCCTACCCTCACATCACACCCATTGGCTGTGCTGCTCATGCATTGAATCTGTTCCTCAAGGACATCATGACACTGAAAACAATGGATACACTCTACAAGAGAGCCAAGGAAATGGTTAGGTATGTGAAGGGTCATCAAGTTAAGCAGCAATCTACCTCACCAAGCAAAGTGAGAAGAATAAGAGCACCACATTGAAGCTGCCCAGCAACACCTGTTGGGGTGGTGTTGTCATCATGTTTGACAGTCTGCTGGAGGGGAAGGAGTCTCTCCAAGAAATGGCCGTATCACAGTCTGCCGATATGGACAGCCCCATCAAGAGGATCCTCCTGGATGATCTATTTTGGGAGAGAGTGTTAAGCAGCCTGAAACTCCTGAAACCTATTGCAGTGGCCATTGCACGGATTGAAGGAGACAATGCCATCCTGTCTGATGTTCAGACTCTGCTTGCAGATGTAAGAAGAAATCCGTACGGCCCTCCCCACTGTACTGTTGCTCCAAGCAGAGGAAACTGCAGTTCTGAAATACATCAAAAAGCGTGAAGACCTCTGCCTGAAGCCCACACACACCGCAGCGTACATGTTGGACCCCAAGTATGCTGGCAAGAGCATCCTGTCTGGTGCAGAGATCAACAAGGCCTATGGTGTCATCACTACCGTGTCATCTCCACCTTGGCCTGGATGAGGGCACGGTTCTTGGCTGTCTGGTGAAGTACACTTCCAAGCAAGGACTTTGGGATGGAGATGCAATATGGCAGTCGTGCCAACATCTCATCAGCCACCTGGTGGAAGGGGCTTTGGGATGTAGATGCAATATGGCAGTCGTGCCAACATATCTCATCAGTCACCTGGTGGAAGGGACTTTGTGGATCTGAGGCTCTTTCCCCTGTTGCCTCCATCATCCTCCAAATCCCACCAACATCAGCCGCCTCAGAGCACAACTGGTCCTTGTTTGGGAACACACACACCATAGCATGCGACAGGCTGACCAATACAAGGGTTGAAAAATTGGTGGCCTTCCGGGCAAACTAGAGGCTGTTTGAGCCTGAACGAGGTTGGAAATTGACAGTGAAGATGAGGCCTCAGAGTCTGATGTTCAAGAGGTGGACATTGAGGAGGTCCCGGGAGAAGACATGGAAGCCTGAGAGGAAGACAACCAAACCATCATTTTACAGATGTATGTTGAAAACGTTTTTGGGAGATGCGATGGGTCATTGGGGATCATTCAATATTCCCGTTCTTTTGTTTTTCAGTGAAATCATCCCATGTGGAGAGTCAACTCATTTAATTGGAGTTCAATTCGTTACTTCTGATGGTAGGATTGAATCATTTGCAATTATGTCTACTTATGATAAGGTCAAAGGTTTATGTTTCTGTCTGCATATGATATGGTAAATATATCCAATGCAAAAAACATATACATTTAAATGGTATTAATATCAATTTGCATATATTTCTGTTCATTCAAATATATTCCTGTTAATTCTCATATATTCCCGTTAATTCCCACGGAAAGTTTCTACCTCTGAATATTCCCCAAAATGTGCAACCCTAGTTGAGACACGACTCAGTGGAGAGAGAGAGAGACAGACAGAGACCCCCAGCTCCTACACTTAGCCACTATACCATGTGTATATCCTCTTACCAGTACCCCCTGTTACATCAACTGTCTGTCTGTCTGCCCATGTGTCATCACTAGAGAGGCCCCCAGCATCACTGCCGGTTTGTGTGTGTCCAGTCGGACATGGACTCCTATACGCACGCACGCACACACACGCACACACGCACACATGCACACACACACTGGCCCTCTGAACCCAGACCATCATGGCTAGGCTAAGTCGAGACAGAGGCAGAGACACATGTGGAGAGAGAAATGGGGGGAGAGAGAGGGAGAGAGAGATGAGGAGAGCGAAAGAGATAGAGGGAGATATGGAAAGACAGAGAGGGAGATATGGAGAGACAGATCGAGAGAGAAATGGAGAGAGAGAGGGATAAAAGTGTGGTGACAGCGGTGCGAGAGCTCGCGAGATGGTCGGCTCGTTAAACCCATATCCTTGCTGTGCTGCTGGGGGAGTGGACAGGGAGAGGTGTTTTAGTCTATATCTGGGAGAGACATGGGAATACAGAGAGGCTTTAAAAAAACACAGCTTTACGGCTGCATGAGCAAAGAGCAGAGGAATGAGAGAGAGAGAGAGGGAGGAGAGAGGCCGGCATTGACCCATTTCTGCAGGCCTCCATTCTATAACGGACACACACACACTCCCAGACACACTTGCAGGCAGACACGTTCTTCCAGACTTTGAGATACTCAGAGATATGTTTCACACAGGCGCACGAGAACACACACACACCATACAAGCACCATACACACAGCCCAATTCACGTCAGCTGCACTCAACCATCCCCTATTAGCTTTTCAATATGAAACCCCCCTATCCGCTATTGAGCGTCATTCTATGGCAGCTAGACTCTAAAGGGTACATTGAAGTGCTACCCCAAGCTGTTCCTCATCACGACATTACACACTTCCTGCCAAGAATGTATGTGTTCAATACCGAGCTGATAAGACCACGAGCCGCTTCTCTTCTATTCAATCCATTTCTATACCTCCCTCAAAGCTATTGAGGTGTTATGGGGATTGAAGGACATTGAAGGGGCCTGTCTATTCAAACCCACTGTCAGGGCGAAATATCTCGAGCATAGAAATACACACACACACTGACTTTCAATGATTTTATTCATCGCCGAGATATTTTAGTCACATGCACTGGCTCATTAGCACTGTTGAGAGTCCCATAGACATAAACTTGGACTCACACTCGTGCACACACACACACACACACACACACACACACACACACACACACACACACACACACACACACTCACACATACTTGTACACACACCAAGACACACACAAGAACACTCGCCGACGCTCTGTGACACACACACACACACAATCCCTCTGAAATGCACTCGATGCCCTCAGACGAGGACTCTGACCCGGTTCAGACAGGAGCCGCTGTCTCTCTCAGCCGTCCTGTATCCCCACCACTGCTTTACCCTCATTTTGCCTCAATGTTACGTAAGTGTTGTTTCTCCTCGATCCTCTCAGCTCTTACTGCTCATGTTGTCTCTCCTCGATCCTCTCAGCTCTTACTGCTCATGTTGTCTCTACTCGATCCTCTCAGCTCTTACTGCTCATGTTGTCCTCTCAGCTCTTACTGATCCTCTCAGCTCTTACTGCTCATGTTGTCTCTACTCGATCCTCTCAGCTCTTACTGCTCATGTTGTCTCTCCTAGATCCTCTCAGCTCTTACTGCTCATGTTGTCTCTCCTCGATCCTCTCAGCTCTTACTGCTCATGTTGTCTCTCCTCGATCCTCTCAGCTCTTACTGCTCATGTTGTCTCTCCTCGATCCTCTCAGCTCTTACTGCTCATGTTGTCTCTCCTAGATCCTCTCAGCTCTTACTGCTCATGTTGTCTCTCCTAGATCCTCTCAGCTCTTACTGCTCATGTTGTCTCTCCTCGATCCTCTACGCTCTTACTGCTCATGTTGTCATGTTGTCCTCGATCCTCTCAGCTCTTACTGCTCATGTTGTCTCTCCTCGATCCTCTCAGCTCTTACTGCTCATGTTGTCTCTCCTCGATCCTCTCAGCTCTTACTGCTCATGTTGTCTCTCCTCGATCCTCTCAGCTCTTACTGCTCATGTTGTCTCTCCTCGATCCTCTCAGCTCTTACTGCTCATGTTGTCTCTCCTCGATCCTCTCAGCTCTTACTGCTCATGTTGTCTCTCCTCGATCCTCTCAGCTCCTTCTGCTCATGTTGTCTCTCCTCGATCCTCTCAGCTCTTACTGCTCATGTTGTCTCTACTCGATCCTCTCAGCTCTTACTGCTCATGTTGTCTCTCCTCGATCCTCTCAGCTCTTACTGCTCATGTTGTCTCTCCTCGATCCTCTCAGCTGACTGGGGGTGTCTGACTGGGGTGTCTGACTGGGGGTGTCTGACTGGGGGTGTCTGACTGGGGGGGGTGGCTGACTGGAGGTGGCTGACTGGGGGTGTCTGACTGGGGGTGGCTGACTGGGGGTGGCTGACTGGGGTGGCTGACTGGGGATGTCTGACTGGGGGTGGCTGACTGGAGGTGGCTGACTGGGGGTGTCTGACTGGGGGTGGCTGACTGGGGGTGGCTGACTGGGGGTGGCTGACTGGGGGTGTCTGACTGGGGGTGGCTGACTGGGGGTGGCTGACTGGGGGTGGCTGACTGGGGGTGGCTGACTGGGATGTCTGACTGGGGGTGGCTGACTGGGGGTGGCTGACTGGGATGTCTGACTGGGGGTGGCTGACTGGGGGTGTCTGACTGGGGTGGCTGACTGGGGGTGTCTGACTGAGGGTGTCTGACTGGGGGTGTCTGACTGGGGGTGGCTGACTGGGGGTGTCTGACTGGGGGTGTCTGACTGGGGGTGTCTGACTGGGGGTGGCTGACTGGGGGTGTCTGACTGGGGGTGGCTGACTGGGGGTGGCTGACTGAGGGTGGCTGACTGGGGGTGGCTGACTGGGGTGGCTGACTGGGATGTCTGACTGGGGGTGTCTGACTGGGGGTGGCTGACTGGGGGTGTCTGACTGAGGGTGGCTGACTGGGGGTGGCTGACTGGGGGTGGCTGACTGGGATGTCTGACTGGGGGTGGCTGACTGAGGGTGGCTGACTGGGGGTGGCTGACTGGGGGTGGCTGACTGGGATGTCTGACTGGGGGTGGCTGACTGGGATGTCTGACTGGGATGTCGAACAGTATTACTGTTATAGAGGTCAAGATTAATAACCGACGCAGCAACCAGGATTACATATCACACACACACATCAGATATACACATGCACGCACACACACACACACACACACACACACACACACACACACACACACACACACACACACACACACACACACACACACACACACACACACACACACACACACACACCTGGCTCATTCAGCCAGGCATTGAATAACATCCAACACATTATCTGCAGAACCTTTCTAATTGACTCCACTGTCAAACAAAATGAAGAACTGGCTCAACTCTGTATTCTGTGTATGAAAGCAGTCTGTTTGGATGCAGGGTTACAATATAATTAGGATTCGCATTACAATAGCAATTTCCCCTCTATCTCTCTCCACTGACAGCCAATATAATGCATGGTAGACACATCACTGCTGTAGACTCACAGAACATCTGCCACTTCCAATCAGACCGTGCTTTAGAAGAATGGAGGTAGGCGTGGCTACAATGCAGCTCAAAGGTGTGTGCGTGCGTGTGTGTACGTACATGGCAAAGATCAGGTGCATGCCCGACATCAGTCCTCCTCAGTAGAGCTGGGGCCTCTACTAAGTGTGTGTGTTGGTGTTTCCAAGCTTCCCACCCCCTAGCACAGAGAGAAGGGGGGACACGGGGGGGGGTGGTAAGCGAGTCCGATAGATGGAAAGTGAATAACTGCTGAGAATTAAAATGTCATCGAGCACAGGGGAGGTCAACCACACACAAGGCAAGCAGAGATACTGAGATCATTCCCCCTGACACACCAGCACAGGGGTGTGTGTGTGTGTGTGTGTGTGTGTGAGTCGGAGGTACCTAAATGGATACCGACTAGTCTGCTGTTAGTACATCTAAGGACAAGACCTGTGTACGTTGCAGAAATGTTATTTTACATTAAATGTGTGAATGTGGAAACCTTACTGGCCATGTTGGCACTATGTGTGTATGACGTGACATAGTGTATGAGTTGGAATGGGTTTCAGTCAGTGTACAAAATCATGGCCACATGCTAGAGCATAATGTTGGACACACACACACACACACACACACAGGGCCGGGACGCCACCAGTACCGTCTTACTCGTTAGTATCGTGGGAAGGAAACAAAACAGCACTAATGTTGGAAACAAACATCATCATGTTGTTATGTTTTAGAGTCATGTTTTATTTATATTCCAAGACAGAGCACAATCTTTTACATACAGCGTGTTTTTAAAGGAAGAAAGAGATGGTCTGCTATGTGTTTCCATTTATGCCATGGAGAAAATACTGAGATACTGGTTTCATCATAGCCCTAACACACACACACACACACACACACGAGATACAATATCTCTACTATTAGTAGACACACACAGTAGATACAATATCTTTACTATTAGTAGACACACACAGTAGATACAATATCTCTACTATTAGTAGACACACACACACACACACACACACACGAGATACAATATCTCTACTATTACTACACACACACACACACACACATGAGATACAATAACTCTACTATTACTAGACACACACACACACACACGTGATACAATATCTCTACTATTACTAGACACACACACACGCACGCACGCGCACGCACGCACACACACACACAGACAGACAGACAGACAGACAGACAGACACACACACATACAGACAGACATAAACACACACACACACATACACACACACACACACACACACACATACACACACAACTACAGACACACATACAGACATAAACACACACACACACACACACACACAAACATACAGACAGACATAAACACACACACACATACAGACACACATACAGACACACATACAGACATAAACACACACAGACACACACACACACACACACACACACACACACACACACACACACAGAACCACACAGACACACATACAGACACACATACAGACATAAACAGACACACACACACACACACAAACATACAGACAGACATAAACACACACACACACACATACACACACACACACACACACAAACATACAGACAGACATAAACACACACACACATACAGACACACATACAGACACACATACAGACATAAACACACACAGACACACACACACACACACACACACACACACACACACACACACAGAACCACACAGACACACATACAGACACACATACAGACATAAACAGACACACACACACACACACACACAAACATACAGACAGACATAAACACACACACACACACATACACACACACACACACACACATACAGACACACATACAGACATAAACACACACACAGACACACACACACACACACACACACACACACACACACACACACACACACACAAACATACAGACAGACATAAACACACACACACATACAGACACACATACAGACACACATACAGACATAAACACACACACACACACAGACTTCCGGCGCCGACTGAGACTCGCTTCGCGTTCCTAGGAAACTATGCAGTTTTTTGTTTTTTTACGTGTTATTTCTTACATTAGTACCCCAGGTCATCTTAGGTTTCATTACATACAGTCGAGAAGAACTACTGAATATAAGATCAGCGCCAACTCACCATCAGTACGACCAAGAATATGTTTTCCGCGACGGATCCGGTGTTCTGCCTTACAAACAGGACAACGGAATGGATCGCATGCAGCGACCCAAGGAAACGACGAAAAAAGAGGGAAACGAGGCGGTGTTCTGGTCAGACAAAAAGGGCACATCACGCACCACTCCCCAGCATTCTTCTTGCCAATGTCCAGTCTCTTGACAACAAGGTTGACGAAATCCGAGCAAGAGTAGCATTCCAGAGGGACATCAGAGACTGCAACGTTCTCTGCTTCACAGAAACATGGCTTACTGGGAAGACGCTATCCGAGGCGGTGCAGCCAACGGGTTTCTCCACGCACGCGCCGACAGAAACAAACATCTTTCTGGTAAGAAGAGTGGCGGGGCGTATGCCTCATGACTAACGAGACATGGTGTGATGAAGGAAACATACAGGAACTCAAATCCTTCTGTTCACCTGATTTAGAATTCCTCACAATCAAATGTAGACCGCATTATCTTCCAAGAGAATTCTCCTCGATTATAATCACAGCCGTATATATCCCCCAAGCAGACACATCGATGGCTCTGAACGAACTTTATTTAACTCTTTGCAAACTGGAAACCATTTATCCGGAGGCTGCATTCATTGTAGCTGGGGATTTTAACAAAGCTAATCTGAAAACAAGACTCCCTAAATTTTACCAGCATATCGATTGCGCAACCAGGGGTGGTAAAACCTTGGATCATTGTTACTCTAACTTCCGCGACGCATATAAGGCCCTGCCCCGCCCCCTTTCGGAAAAGCTGACCACGACTCCATTTTGCTGATCCCTGCCTACAGGCAGAAACTAAAACAAGAGGCTCCCACGCTGAGGTCTGTCCAACGCTGGTCAGACCAAGCTGACTCCACACTCCAAGACTGCTTCCATCACGTGGACTGGGACACATTGCGTCAGATGGAAATATTGACGAATACGCTGATTCGGTGTGCGAGTTCATTAGAACGTGCGTCGAAGATGTCGTTCCCATAGCAACGATAAAAACATTCCCAAACCAGAAACCGTGGATTGATTCGCGTGAAACTGAAAGCGCGAACCACTGCTTTTAATCAGGGCAAGGTGTCTGGTAATATGTCCGAATATAAACAATGCAGCTATTCCCTCCGCAAGGCTATTAAACAAGCTAAGCGTCAGTACAGAGACAAAGTGGAATCTCAATTCAATGGCTCAGACACAAGAGGCATGTGGCAGGGTCTACAGTCAATCACGGACTACAAGAAGAAACCCAGCCCAGTCACGGACCAGGATGTCTTGCTCCCAGGCAGACTAAATCACTTTTTTGCCCGCTTTGAGGACAATACAGTGCCACTGACACGGCCTGCAACGAAAACATGCGGTCTCTCCTTCACTGCAGCCGAGGTGAGTAAGACATTTAAACGTGTTAACCCTCGCAAGGCTGCAGGCCCAGACGGCATCCCCAGCCACGCCTCAGAGCATGCGCAGACCAGCTGGCCGGTGTGTTTACGGACATATTCAATCAATCCCTATACCAGTCTGCTGTTCCCACATGCTTCAAGAGGGCCACCATTGTTCCTGTTCCCAAGAAAGCTAAGGTAACACTCACTTCCGTCATCATGAAGTGCTTTGAGAGACTAGTCAAGGACCATATCACCTCCACCCTACCTGACACCCTAGACCCACTCCAATTTGCTTACCGCCCAAATAGGTCCACAGACGATGCAATCTCAACCACACTGCACACTGCCCTAACCCACCTGGACAAGAGGAATACCTATGTGAGAATGCTGTTCATCGACTACAGCTCGGCATTCAATACCATAGTACCCTCCAAGCTCGTCATCAAGCTCGAGACCCTGGGTCTCACCCCGCCCTGTGCACTGGGTACTGGACTTCCTGACGGGCCACCCACAGGTGGTGAGGGTAGGCAACAACATCTCCTCCCCGCTGATCCTCAACACGGGGGAGGGTGCGTTCTGAGCCCTCTCCTGTACTCCCCTGTTCACCCACGACTGCGTGGCCATGCACGCCTCCAACTCAATCATCAAGTTTGCGGATGACACAACAGTGGTAGGCTTGATTACCAACAACGACGAGACGGCCTACAGGGAGGAGGTGAGGGCCCTCGGAGTGTGGTGTCAGGAAAATAACCTCACACTCAACGTCAACAAAACTAAGGAGATGATTGTGGACTTCAGGAAACAGCAGAGGGAACACCCCCTATCCACATCGATGGATCAGTAGTGGAGAGGGTAGCAAGTTTTAAGTTCCTCGGCATACACATCACAGACAAACTGAATTGGTCCACTCACACTGACAGCGTCGTGAAGAAGGCGCAGCAGCGCCTCTTCAACCTCAGGAGGCTGAAGAAATTCGGCTTGTCACCAAAAGCACTCACAAACTTCTACAGATGCACAATCGAGAGCATCCTGGCGGGCTGTATCACCGCCTGGTACGGCAACTGCTCCGCCCTCAACCGTAAGGCTCTCCAGAGGGTAGTGAGGTCTGCACAACGCATCACCGGGGGCAAACTACCTGCCCTCCAGGACACCTACACCACCCGATGTTACAGGAAGGCCATAAAGATCATCAAGGACATCAACCACCCGAACCACTGCCTGTTCACCCCGCTATCATCCAGAAGGCGAGGTCAGTACAGGTGCATCAAAGCTGGGACCGAGAGACTGAAAAACAGCTTCTATCTCAAGGCCATCAGACTGTTAAACAGCAATCACTAACATTGAGTGGCTGCTGCCAACACACTGACTCAACTCCAGCCACTTTAATAATGGGAATTGATGGGAAATTATGTAAATATATCACTAGCCACTTTAAACAATGCTACCTTATATAATGTTACTTACCCTACACTATTCATCTCATATGCATATGTATATACTGTACTCTAGATCATCGACTGCATTCTTATGTCACTAGCCACTTTAACTATGCCACTTTGTTTACTTTGTCTACATACTCATCTCATATGTATATACTGTACTCGATACCATCTACTGTATGCTGCTCTGTACCATCACTCATTCATATATCCTTATGTACATATTCCTTATCCCCTTACACTGTGTATAAGACAGTAGTTTTGGAATTGTTAGTTAGATTACTTGTTGGTTATCACTGCATTGTCGGAACTAGAAGCACAAGCATTTCGCTACACTCGCATTAACATCTGCTAACCATGTGTATGTGACAAATAAAATTTGAATTGATTTGATTTGATTTAGACACACACACACACACATGCAGACACACACACACACACACACACACAAACATACAGACAGACATAAACACACACACACACACACACACATACAGACACACACACAGACACACACACACACACATACAGACACACACACACACACACACACACATACAGACACACATACAGACATACAGACATACACACACACACACACACACACACACACACACACACATACAGACAGACATAAACACACACACACACACATACACACACATACAGACACACATACAGACATAAACACACACACACACACACACACACACACACACACACACACACACACACACACACACACACACACAGACACACACACACACACACATACAGACACACATACAGACATAAACAGACACACACACACACACACACATACACACACACATACACACACACAGACACACACACACACACACACACACACACACACACACACACACACACACACATACAGACATAAACACACACACACACACACATACACACACACACACACACATACAGACAGACATAAACACACACACACACACATACACACACACACACACACACATACAGACACACATACAGACATAAACACACACACACACACACACACACACACACACACACACACACACACACACACACACACACACATACACACACATACACATACAGACACACACACACACACACACATACACACACACATACAGACAGACATACAGACACACACACACACACATACAGACACACACACACACACACACACATACAGACATAAACACACACACACTTTGGTACTTCAACCCAGTAAACATTCTCCCTGGGTTTTTATGATGGAAAAACCCATTTTCTCAATGTTCTCCATTGAAAACAGCTTAGGAAAACCTCAGGCCATGTTGGCACTAGTAGTTAGTGTGTATTTCTATATTTTCGAGCTTGGTGGGATGCATACAACGAAAGAGTGACGCAGTAAGGTCTTGGCTTAGGTTATGGATCAAAATAATACCTTTTCAGGGCTGAAATACATGCAGTATATAATAGCTATTTTTGGTTTGAGTACACAGCTTAATGTGTTCAGCTGTCAGGGAAAGGTAATGGGTTGTGATGGCTTCGTTAATGTGTCATCAAAAGGTTCCAAAAGTGTTCTATGTGAGTTATGAAGGGTTCTACAGTTACAGGAAATAGGAAGTATGATCCAAGATTTGAAGGAGTTGGCCGGGAGAGTCATTAACATAACTCTTTCTCAAGGGCGTGTGTGTGTGTGTGTGTGTGTGTGTCCAGGGAGGGGAACATATAGTTAAAGCTTCATCCTCTGGATGACATGTAGATATACCATATCTCTCTGGAGAACGAGGACTTCAGAGTTAGCATAGGAATGCGACTGTAAATTCCCTCCCCCTGGTCTTTTGACTGACCAACTTTTGTTCCTATCTCAGAAGAAAAAAAAGGTCCAGTACTCACTAATAGTGAAGTCGTTTTGTGGATTGAGTTATTCTCAGGACGACGTGTCAGAATACACATGGTGCGCACACACACACACACACACAGCTTTTGTCATCATCAGCGCGTGTGCGACAGGCTTTGTTCCATCGTGTTCTGGAAATGTGGTCTAGAGACCAACCAACTGGAGCTAAGAGCAGAACTCCGGTGTTTGGGATGCCAAACGTTTCATGTTTATTTGTACAGACGGGAGACAACACGACACACATTCACACACACTCCCCATCGCTCCAGCGTTAACGGATGTTAGTAATGTGTATCCCAGGGGCCAAACACCCACTCACATTTCCATTATTTTGTGTGTGTGTGTGAGATATCATGTTCATAACTTTAGACAACAAGAGTGCGTCACAGATACGGTATCACACACACCAGCGGCGAGCGTGGGAGAGACGAGAGACACACACACTTCTATACAGGCAACACGCTCGCTCTCGCTCCGATCCCTCGTCTTTGTTCCCTCGGTTTGTTGGTTTGTTTTCTTTTTTGTGTGTGTGTGTCGTTTAATCTGCTCTTTCGCTCCGCACCTCGTCTCTCTCATCCCCTTTTACTTGAATCTATCTGCCATCTGACAACGTGCTTCTCCTTCAAGTCCCCGAGTGGGTGACAGCTCCACATGCAGACGGTGTATTCGCTACGTCGGGAATAGGGTCACGTTTGAGATGCAGCCTGTATCTGGTCAACCCAGGCCAGTGTTCACTCTGGAGACTGACTTCAGTAGCTGGTCTGGTCTAGTTGGAGAAGGACTGTATACACACACACACAGGGAGACAGACTGCACACACACAGACACCCACTCACACTACACACTTGTCTGAAGCCCTACTCTGGTGCAGACTGTGTGGGCTGATTGAGGATGACTGCTGTGTTATTTCATGAATTACGTTTTTCAGTCTTTCGCTCCCTTCTTTGTTTGGTGGGAGGAAGAGGGTGGTGAGGCGACGCTCCCCCGTCGTCCTCGACTGTTCTACACCCCCCTATCACTGCTGATCATCGTCTCAATTACGCATCCCTCCCTCCTTCCTTCCCTCTCTCTCCCTCCCCTGTTGCTGTTTTCGGTCTTTCCTCTCCGCTCATCCCAAGTTACTCTCTATCCACTCCTCTACTCTCCCCCCCACAACCCCATCGTCACATTCCTTATTTTCTTCTTGCTCTTTCTCTCTGTTCCAAAGTTATGTGGTTAAGACTAACAACTACTTGCATTATTTCTTTTCTCTTTTCTCTCCGTTACCACCTTTTTTTTCATAAGTGGCAACAGCTTAAAGTAGTCTCTCTCTCTCTCTCTCCCTCTCTCGTTCTCTCCCCCCCCTCTCTCCCTCTCTCTCTCGTTCTCTCTCCCTCTCTCTCTCTCCTCTCTCTCGTTCTCTCTCTCTCTCCCTCTCTCCCCCTCTCTCTCTCTCTCTCCTCTCTCGTTCTCTCCCCCTCTCTCCCTCTCTCTCTCGTTCTCTCTCCCTCTCTCTCTCCCTCTCTCTCGTTCTCTCTCTCTCTCCCTCTCTCCCCCTCTCTCCCCCTCTCTCTCCCCCCCTCTCCCTCTCTCGTTCTCTCCCCCCCTCTCTCTCGTTCTCTCTCTATCTCTCTCCCTCTCTCCCCCTCTCTCTCTCCCCCTCTCTCGTTCTCTCCCCCCCTCTCCCTCTCTCGTTCTCTCTCTCTCCCTCTCTCGTTCTTTCCATCACTTCTCATAGTCTACTGTCTCAGTCATGTCAACAACAGCTTGTCATAAACGATCAGTCTCTATCCTCCCTCCTCCTCGTGTTCTCTCGCCTCCCTGTTCTTCTTATTCTCTCCTCCTCTCTTTCACTCTGTCCTTTGCCAGCCTTTCAGTCCTTTTTTTAAAACCTCCAGCACTGTCCTTTTTGCCTCCCGTCATCTTCTCTCTTCTTCCTCTCAAGCATCTTTCCTTTCTCCTCTTGGTTTTTCTATCCATTCCTCCATATTAATGTCCTTGTCCTCTGCAGATCTCTCTCTCCTCTCGCCTCCTTTCACACTTTCCAACACTAACAGGCTGGCAGGAAGATGGAGAGGTGAGATGACTAAGGCTCTCTTCTTTCACACCTCTCTCTCTTTCTCCCCCGCTCCCTCTCTCCTCACCAACACCTTAATCTGTAGCCTCAAGTCAAAGGGAGAGAAAAATAAGAGGCCGGATGTAATTTTTGAGGGAAAGCAAAGGTCTTGAGGAGTGAACTGAAAGAGAGGGAGGAGAGAGGTAGAGAGAGCGTTTTCTGTGTTTCTCAGAAATTGCACTCATCCGTTCTCATCAATCAAATTTCAGTCAAATGTATTTATAAAGCCCTATTTTTATTTATTTTACTAGGCAAGTCAGTTAAGAAGAAATTCTTATTTTCAATGACGGCCTAGGTTAACTGCCTGTTCAGGGGCAGAACGACAGATTTGTACCTTGTCAGCTCAGGGATTGAACTTGCAACCTTCTGGTTACTAGTCCAACGCTCTAACCACTAGGCTACCCTGCCGCTGTCACAAAGTGCTGTACAGAAACCCAGCCTAAAACCCCAAACAGCAAGCAATGCAGGTGTGGAAGCACATCCCTCTCTCCTCTCAGTCAACGAGCCTCAGCCTATAGACTACATGGGGAGTAGTAGAAATAGCCTTTTAAGCATTCTAGTACAGTTAAATAGTTCACACACACACACATGGACGCAGCAGTCTAAGGCACTGCATCTCAGTGCAAGAGGCGTCATTACAGTCCCCATTACAGTCCAGGCTGTATTACATCCAGCCGTATTTGGGAGTCCCATAGGGAAGCGCACAATTGGCCCAGCGTCGTCCAAGTTTGGCCGGGGTAGGCCGTCATTGTCAATAAGAATTTGTTCTTAACTGCCTTGCCTACTAGTTCAATAAAGGTTACACACAAATCACACACCACACTGAGCAAAAACTAATTTTGTTGGCATTTACATAGTAAAACATCATCAAAACCTATTTCTTTCGCTTGCTTGCTGTGCTGTTTCGTTGTTAATTTGTTCAGTCGTTTCAGTCTCAACCAGGATTTCATCATTACATGTCAAGCAGTGAAGTTTCAGCTCAGTCTGTCCGTGGCCTCTCTTCCTCGGTGGACACTGTCACTGTGTCCGTTTCCATCTTGTCCAGCTGTGTATGTAACATTTCACCGTAAACCCTGTTTCTTGTCTGCATCGAAGTAGCGGTCCTTGTATCTAGCATGGTGGCAACACAGTAAAGAGCCTCAGAGAGAATGCCACCTAATCGCTTGCTCACAGCCTCTAGTAGAGTACTTTTTCAAGTTTTAATCCCACTGTCTGTCTGCAGTTTTGTTGAGCAGTAGTTTCAATGCCACGACAGAGGGTATCACGTCTGCTGCAGATGCAGTTGATGAGCTCATTTCTCCAGTCAGTTGTTCGAATGGCGCTAGGATTGTCTTTCAAACATGTTCTCATATGCCATTGAAATGGCAGCAGTGGTATGAGATGCAGCACATTCTTCAGCACGCAATGCTGCTTTCCTCAGTAGGAAATCGACCCACTGTGCTGTCAGACTCGGCATGCTCATGGGGCTGACATCGCTGGTAGTCGTGAAGCTAATAGCAGTGATGCCCGTAGCAAGGAGCTCAGGGATGTTTCAACAACAATACTGTGTAACTCCGGTAGGGCAACATCTGAAAAATAGCACCTACTTGGTGGTGTGTACCGGTGCTCGACCAGTCTGCGAAAGCCAACATCATCCACGACAGAGAACGGTTGATTGTCAAGGGCAATGAGATCCGTTATCGTGGCGTGAATGGATTTCGACCTTTTTGAGTTGTCTCGCCGAAATGTTCTTACTCTCTCAAATGACTGCTTGAGTGGAACTTGTTTAGTTGTTGGAAGTGTAGCGCTTAGTATTTTTCTGATGTTCTGTGTAGCGCTGTATTTTTCGTGGCGTCCTTACGTCGTGTGCCTACGTTGTATAGGTATGTACGTCATCTACCTACGTTGTATAGGTATGTACGTCATCTACCTACGTTATATAGGTATGCACGTCATCTACCTACGTTATATAGGTATGCACGTCATCTACCTACGTTATATAGGTATGCACGTCATCTACCTACGTTGTATAGGTATGCACGTCATCTACCTACGTTGTATAGGTATGTACATCATCTACCTACGTTATATAGGTATGCATGTCATCTACCTACGTTATATAGGTATGCATGTCATCTACCTACGTTATATAGGTATGCACGTCATCTACCTACGTTATATAGGTATGCACGTCATCTACCTACGTTATATAGGTATGCACGTCATCTACCTACGTTATATAGGTATGCACGTCATCTACCTACATTATATAGGTATGCACGTCATCTACCTACGTTATATAGGTATGCACGTCATCTACCTACGTTATATAGGTATGCACGTCATCTACCTACGTTGTATAGGTATGCACGTCATCTACCTACGTTATATAGGTATGCACGTCATCTACCTACGTTATATAGGTATGCACGTCATCTACCTACATTATATAGGTATGCACGTCATCTACCTACGTTATATAGGTATGCACGTCATCTACCTACGTTATATAGGTATGCACGTCATCTACCTACGTTGTATAGGTATGCACGTCATCTACCTACGTTGTATAGGTATGTACGTCATCTACCTACGTTGTATAGGTATGCACGTCATCTACCTACGTTGTATAGGTATGCACGTCATCTACCTACGTTGTATAGGTATGCACGTCATCTACCTACGTTGTATAGGTATGTACGTCATCTACCTACGTTGTATAGGTATGCACGTCATCTACCTACGTTATATAGGTATGCACGTCATCTACCTACGTTGTATAGGTATGCACGTCATCTACCTACGTTGTATAGGTATGCACGTCATCTACCTACGTTGTATAGGTATGTACGTCATCTACCTACGTTGTATAGGTATGCACGTCATCTACCTACGTTATATAGGTATGTACGTCATCTACCTACGTTGTATAGGTATGTACGTCATCTACCTACGTTATATAGGTATGTACGTCATCTACCTACGTTGTATAGGTATGCACGTCATCTACCTACGTTATATAGGTATGCACGTCATCTACCTACATTATATAGGTATGTACGTCATCTACCTACGTTATATAGGTATGCACGTCATCTACCTACGTTGTATAGGTATGCACGTCATCTACCTACGTTATATAGGTATGCACGTCATCTACCTACGTTATATAGGTATGCACGTCATCTACCTACGTTATATAGGTATGTACGTCATCTACCTACGTTGTATAGGTATGTACGTCATCTACCTACGTTATATAGGTATGTACGTCATCTACCTACGTTGTATAGGTATGCACGTCATCTACCTACGTTATATAGGTATGCACGTCATCTACCTACGTTGTATAGGTATGTACGTCATCTACCTACGTTATATAGGTATGTACGTCATCTACCTACGTTATATAGGTATGCACGTCATCTACCTACGTTGTATAGGTATGTACGTCATCTACCTACGTTATATAGGTATGCACGTCATCTACCTACGTTATATAGGTATGTACCTCATCTACCTACGTTGTATAGGTATGTACGTCATCTACCTACGTTGTATAGGTATGCACGTCATCTACCTACGTTGTATAGGTATGCACGTCATCTACCTACGTTATATAGGTATGTACGTCATCTACCTACGTTATATAGGTATGCACGTCATCTACCTACGTTGTATAGGTATGCACGTCATCTACCTACGTTATATAGGTATGCACGTCATCTACCTACGTTGTATAGGTATGCACGTCATCTACCTACGTTATATAGGTATGCACGTCATCTACCTACGTTATATAGGTATGCACGTCATCTACCTACGTTATATAGGTATGTACGTCATCTACCTACGTTATATAGGTATGCACGTCATCTACCTACGTTATATAGGTATGTACGTCATCTACCTACGTTATATAGGTATGCACGTCATCTACCTACGTTATATAGGTATGCACGTCATCTACCTACGTTATATAGGTATGCACGTCCGCTTTGACATTGGTTTTTCACGTCGGCGTTAAACTAGACATCGGGCCGATGCCCATGTTGCCATTTTTGAGCTAATATCGGTCGATTCCGATACTCTCACCGATTATATTGTGCATGCCCCAACTCTGATAGCTAAGATGGCATGGATAAGAGCATGGTGCTTGCAACACCTGGGTATATGGGTTCGAATCCCTCATGGACCCAATATACTGAATGTGTTAACCTCTTGCCTCTAGTTGGGACGCTTGCGTCCCAACTAGAGCTCTGGAAATGCAAATGTGCTACGCTAAATGCTAATAGTATTAGTTAAAACTCAAAAGTTCATTAAAATACACATGCAGGGTATCAAATTAAAGCTACACTCGTTGTGAATCCAGGCAACAAGTCAGATTTTTAAAATGCTTTTCGGCGACAGCATGAGAAGCTATTATCTGATAGCATGCACCAATACACTACAACAGAAAAGCACAGCAGGGGACGTAAACAAAATAATTAGCATTTCGGCGTTACACAAACCGCACAATAAAATAGAAAACAGTCATTACCTTTCACCATCTTCTTTGTTGGCACTCCTAGATGTCCCATAAACACTATTGGGTCTTTATTTCAATTAAATCGGGCCATATAAAGCCAAGATATCGTTATATGTAGACTGTGTGATAAACGAAAAAAAAACAGCGATTTCACAACGTAACGTCATTTTTAAAATTCAAAAAGTAGACGATAAACTTTCACAAAACACTTGAAATACGTTTGTAATGCTACTTTAGGTATTAGTAAACGTTAATAAGCGATAAAAATCATCCGTAGGCGATGTAAATATCATTAGCTGTCGTCTTGGAAAAAATTTCAGGAGAGAGCTCTTCCGGAATGATCTGGGCGGAGACCGGAGGTAAGTCGTGCCCCTCTTTCGGTTCAACCAAGAATCAAAGAGGATTCAATTCACAAGACTCTAGACAACATGGGGATGCCGTGGGAGTTGAATGCTCGGTCTTATCTAATTCGGCTCACTGTTAACAATTGCTTGAAGTGGCGCAAGGATATTTATTTCCATTTTCTGTGATCAGGTTTTCCTGTGCTTTCCGATGTAACGCACGTTATGTAATAGCCACAGTCGTGATTTAACCAGTTTTAAAAACGTCCGAGGGTTTCCTATCCACACATTCTAACCATATGAACGTACTATATTCCTGGCATGAGTAGCAGGGCGCTGAAATGTTGCGCGATTTTTAACAAAATGTTCAAAAAAGTAGAGGGTAGGAGCAACAGGTTAAACTACACGTCCCTTTGGATAAAAGCATCTGCTAAAATCGTAACATGATACTGTTTAATT
Organism: Oncorhynchus nerka; assembly: GCF_034236695.1. Taxonomy (NCBI): domain Eukaryota; kingdom Metazoa; phylum Chordata; class Actinopteri; order Salmoniformes; family Salmonidae; genus Oncorhynchus; species Oncorhynchus nerka. Next base: position 47,664,001 of record NC_088403.1, on the reverse strand, counting down.
ACACAGAAGCGAATTTCTCTTTCTCTCTTTTATAATTATATAATGAATCCTGAATTCTCAATGAGATAATCATTGTCTCCTCAATAATAATAATACTTTATCTCTCTCTCTCTTCTCCAGCGTGTTTGTCCAGTCAAAAGTGGACTTCTATATCAAGGGCAGTTTATTGGAGTTAATTCATGTGTTAGTCATTGAGTCCACAGAGCTCAGTCACTAGGCACTAAATGAGACATTAGGACTCATTAAAATTCTCACATCTTGTAGGACTGTGACATTTCACAGCTTCTGTGTGCGAGTTTAATCACCACGCCTGCAAATGTCACTCATCCACTGGCTGGGTAGAATGGGCGGGCTGTGTGAATGGGAGGCATTGTGAAAGGGAGAGTGTGTGAGTTTGTGTGTTTTACCCGTGAGGGTGAGTTTCGTGTGTGTGTGTGTGTGTTAGACAGTCGGCCTGATAAGTTGTTCTGTTGTTCCCCCTCCAGCCACGTCAGATGGGACGCGCCAGGGCCTGGAGAGTATGAGGGGAGGAGTGTGTGCCACGCAGGGCATGAAGGTGATCCTCAAAGTGGGACAGAGTGAGTACTGAGACACACCTGAAATAAACACTCATTCATCATTTTCTCTCTCTCTCTCTCTCTCTCTCACACACACACACACACACACACACACACACACACACACACACTGACAGTGTACTCTAAGTGTATTAGTGTTGATTAGAGGCAACGAGCTGGAGGAGAGGAGCAGCCAGGATGACATGGCTCTAATGAGCCCTGTTGACTTCACTCACTAACACACTAAACACCACGACTCTCTGCTACTGGCTGTCTATGCCCAGACATACAGTAAGGAGTAGGCTGCTCATTCTGGGCTTAAACACCACTGACCCTGATAATGACTTTGTATGTATACAGTAGAGTAAACAGTCTCTATGGTGGTAAACACCAATGACTCTGCTAATGACTTTGTATGTATACAGTAGAGTAAACGGTCACTGGTGTTAAACACCAATGACTCTGCTAATGACTTTGTATGTATACAGTAGAGTAAACAGTCTCTATGGTGTTAAACACCAATGACTCTGCTAATGACTTTGTATGTATACAGTAGAGTAAACGGTCACTGGTGTTAAACACCAATGACTCTGCTAATGACTTTGTATGTATACAGTAGAGTAAACGGTCACTGGTGTTAAACACCAATGACTCTGCTAATGACTTTGTATGTATACAGTAGAGTAAACGGTCACTGGTGTTAAACACCAATGACTCTGCTAATGACTTTGTATGTATACAGTAGAGTAAACGGTCACTGGTGTTAAACACCAATGACTCTGCTAATGACTTTGTATGTATACAGTAGAGTAAACGGTCACTGGTGTTAAACACCAATGACTCTGCTAATGACTTTGTATGTATACAGTAGAGTAAACGGTCACTGGTGTTAAACACCAATGACTCTGCTAATGACTTTGTATGTATACAGTAGAGTAAACAGTCTCTATGGTGGTAAACACCAATGACTCTGCTAATGACTTTGTATGTATACAGTAGAGTAAACGGTCACTGGTGTTAAACACCAATGACTCTGCTAATGACTTTGTATGTATACAGTAGAGTAAACGGTCACTGGTGTTAAACACCAATGACTCTGCTAATGACTTTGTATGTATACAGTAGAGTAAACGGTCACTGGTGTTAAACACCAATGACTCTGCTAATGACTTTGTATGTATACAGTAGAGTAAACGGTCACTGGTGTTAAACACCACTGATCCTGCAAATGACTCTGCTGCTGGGGGGATCAATGTTTTAGATGGAAGTCACACGTTTTCTCTTACATACACATATTTTGACTGCAACACACAAATACAGTGGGGCAAGTATTTAGTCAGCCACCAATTGTGCAAGTTCTCCCACTTAAAAAGATGAGAGAGGCCTGTAATTTTCATCATAGGTACACGTCTCATAGGTACACATACTGATAACAAGTGCACACACACTCACACATACTCCCCATTCCATGCTCCTCATAATATAATCCTCTCTCCCTCCCCAACAGTGTTATCAGCTCTGTGTGTTGTTGAGATAGCACTTCTCTCTGTGTGTTGTTGTGGAAGCTCTTCTCTCTCTGTGTTGTTGTGAAAGCTCTTCTCTCTCTGTGTTGTTGTGAAAGCTCTTCTCTCTGTGTGTTGTTGTGAAAGCTCTTCTCTCTGTGTGTTGTTGTGAAAGCTCTTCTCTCTGTGTGTTGTTGAGATAGCGCTTCTCTCTGTGTGTTGTTGTGAAAGCGCTTCTCTCTGTGTGTTGTTGTGGAAGCTCTCTTCTCTGTGTGTTGTTGTGAAAGCTCTCTTCGCTGTGTGTTGTTGTGAAAGCTCTCTTCTCTGTGTGTTGTTGTGGAAGCTCTCTTCTCTGTGTGTTGTTGTGAAAGCACTCTTCTCTGTGTGTTGTTGTGAAAGCTCTCTTCTCTGTGTGTTGTTGTGAAAGCTCTCTTCGCTGTGTGTTGTTGTGGAAGCTCTCTTCTCTGTGTGTTGTTTTGGAATCCTCTTCTCTGTGTGTTGTTGTGGAAGCTCTTCTCTCTGTGTGTTGTTGTGGAAGCTCTCTTCTCTGTGTGTTGTTGTGGAATCCTCTTCTCTGTGTTGTTGTGAAATCCTCTTCTCTGTGTGTTGTTGTGGAATCCTCTTCTCTGTGTGTTGTTGTGGAAGCTCTCTTCTCTGTGTGTTGTTGTGGAATCCTCTTCTCTGTGTGTTGTTGTGGAAGCTCTCTTCTCTGTGTGTTGTTGTGGAAGCTCTCTTCTCTGTGTGTTGTTGTGGAAGCTCTCTTCTCTGTGTGTTGTTGTGGAATCCTCTTCTCTGTGTGTTGTTGTGGAAGCTCTCTTCTCTGTGTGTTGTTGTGGAAGCTCTCTTCTCTGTGTGTTGTTGTGGAAGCTCTTCTCTCTGTGTGTTGTTGTGGAATCCTCTTCTCTGTGTGTTGTTGTGGAAGCTCTCTTCTCTGTGTGTTGTTGTGGAAGCTCTCTTCTCTGTGTGTTGTTGTGGAAGCTCTCTTCTCTGTGTTGTTGTGGAATCCTCTTCTCTGTGTTGTTGTGAAATCCTCTTCTCTGTGTGTTGTTGTGGAATCCTCTTCTCTGTGTGTTGTTGTGGAAGCTCTCTTCTCTGTGTGTTGTTGTGGAAGCTCTCTTCTCTGTGTGTTGTTGTGGAAGCTCTTCTCTCTGTGTGTTGTTGTGGAAGCTCTCTTCTCTGTGTGTTGTTGTGGAAGCTCTCTTCTCTGTGTGTTGTTGTGAAAGCACTCTTCTCTGTGTGTTGTTGTGGAAGCTCTCTTCTCTGTGTGTTGTTGTGGAAGCTCTCTTCTCTGTGTGTTGTTGTGGAATCCTCTTCTCTGTGTGTGTTGTTGTGAAAGCTCTCGTCTCTATGTGTGTTGTTGTGAAAGCTCTTCTCTCTGTGTGTTATTGTGAAAGCTCTTCTCTCTGTATGTTGTTGTGAAAGTTCTTCTTTCTGTGTGTTGTTGTGAACGCTCTCATCTCTGTGTGTTGTAGTGAAAGCCATTCTTTCTGTGTGTTGTTGTAAAAGCCCTGTTATCTGTGTTATTGTGCAAGCTCTCTTCTTTCTGTGTGTTGATGTGCAAGCTCTCTTCGCTGTGTGTTGTTGTGAAAGCTCTCTTCTCTGTGTGTTGTTGTGGAAGCTCTCTTCTCTGTGTGTTGTTGTGAAAGCTCTCTTCGCTGTGTTGTTGTGGAATCCTCTTCTCTGTGTGTTGTTGTGAAATCCTCTTCTCTGTGTGTGTTGTTGTGGAAGCTCTTCTCTCTGTGTGTTGTTGTGGAATCCTCTTCTCTGTGTGTGTTGTTGTGGAAGCTCTTCTCTCTGTGTGTTGTTGTGGAATCCTCTTCTCTGTGTGTTGTTGTGGAAGCTCTCTTCTCTGTGTTGTTGTGGAATCCTCTTCTCTGTGTGTTGTTGTGGAATCCTCTTCTCTGTGTGTTGTTGTGAAAGCTCTTCTCTCTGTGTGTTGTTGTGGAATCCTCTTCTCTGTGTGTTGTTGTGGAAGCTCTCTTCTCTGTGTGTTGTTGTGGAATCCTCTTCTCTGTGTGGTGTTGTGAAATCCTCTTCTCTGTGTGTTGTTGTGGAAGCTCTTCTCTCTGTGTGTTGTTGTGGAATCCTCTTCTCTGTGTGTTGTTGTGGAAGCTCTCTTCTCTGTGTGTTGTTGTGGAAGCTCTCTTTTCTGTGTGTTGTTGTGGAATCTCTCTTCTCTGTGTGTTGTTGTGGAAGCTCTCTTCTCTCTGTGTGTTGTTGTGGAAGCTCTCTTCTCTGTGTGTTGTTGTGGAAGCTCTCTTCTCTATGTGTGTTGTTGTGGAAGCTCTCTTCTCTGTGTGTTGTTGTGGAAGCTCTCTTCTCTGTGTGTTGTTGTGAAAGCTCTCTTCTCTCTGTGTGTTGTTGTGGAAGCTCTCTTCTCTGTGTGTTGTTGTGGAATCCTCTTCTCTGTGTGTTGTTGTGAAATCCTCTTCTCTCTTCTCTGTGTGTTGTTGTGGAAGCTCTCTTCTCTGTGTGGCTCTCTCTCTGTTGTTGTTGTGAAAGCTCTTTCTCTGTGTGTTGTTGTGGAAGCTCTTTCTCTGTGTGTTGTTGTGAAAGCTTTCTCTGTGTGTTGTTGTGGAAGCTCTCTTCTCTGTGTGTTGTTGTGGAAGCTCTTCTTCTGTGTGTTGTTGTGGAAAGCTCTCTTCTCTGTGTGTTGTTGTGTGCAAGCTCTTCTTCTCTGTGTGTTGTTGTTGTGAAGCTCTCTCTCTGTGTGTTGTTGTGAAAGCTCTCTTCTCTGTGTGTTGTTGTTGTGAAGCTCTCTTCTCTGTGTGTTGTTGTGGAACTCTCTCTTCTCTGTGTGTTGTTGTTGTGAATCCTCTCTCTTCTGTGTTGTTGTGTTGTGTTGTTGTGGAATCCTCTTTCTGTGTGTTGTTGTGGAATCCTCTTCTCTGTGTGTTGTTGTGGAAGCTCTCTTCTCTGTGTGTTGTGTGGAAGCTCTCTGTGTGGTGTTGTTCCTCTCTGTGTGTTGTTGTGAAAGCTCTCTTCTCTGTGTGTTGTTGTGGAAGCTCTCTTTTCTGTGTGTTGTTGTGGAATCTCTCTTCTCTGTGTTGTTGTGAAGCTCTCTTCTCTGTGTGTTGTTCTTCTCTGTGTGTTGTTGTCTTTCTGTGTGTTGTTGTGCTCTCTTCTCTGTGTGTTGTTGTGGAAGCTCTCTTCTCTGTGTGTTGTTGTGAAAGCTCTCTTCTCTCTGTGTGTTGTTGTGAAAGCTCTCTTCTCTGTGTGTTGTTGTGAAAGCCTCTTCAGTCTGTGTGTTGTAGTGAAAGCCCTTTCTGTGTGTTGTTGTGAAAGCTCTCTTCTTTCTGTGTGTTGTTGTGAAAGCCCTTTTATCTGTGTGTTGATGTGCAAGCTCTCTTCTCTCTGTGTGTTGTTATGAAAGCCACCTTCTCTGTGTGCTGTTGTGAAATCCTCTTCTCTTTGTGTGTTGTTGTGAAATCCTCTTCTCTATGTGTGTTGTTGTGAAAGCTCTCTTCTCTGTGTGTTGTTGTGGAAGCTCTCTTCTCTGTGTGTGTTGTTGTGGAAGCTCTCTTTCTCTGTGTGTTGTTGTGGAAGCTCTCTTCTCTCTGTGTGTTGTTGTGAAAGCTCTCTTCTCTATGTGTGTTGTTGTGGAAGCTCTCTTCTCTCTGTGTGTTGTTGTGAAAGCTCTCTTCTCTCTGTGTTGTTGTGAACGCACTCTTCTCTGTGTGTTGTTGTACAAGCTCTCTTCTCTGTGTGTTGTTGTGAAAGTTATTCTTTCTGTGTGTTGATGTAGAAGCTGTTCTCCTGAGAGGGAAGTGGTGCTGCTGTGTCTCCATCATTCTCCACAGCCCACCCAGGGGAGAAGAGTAGCACTCCCTATATCTCTCTTTTCCCACTCTCTTTCTTTCGTTGCTGCTTGAATGAAAACCGCCATCATTGATTCCTCTCTCTCGTCCTCCTCACCTCTGTTCTCTTGGGTTTCACACTAATTTGCAGGTCCACCTTTCATGTCCCTCTCTCTCTCTCACCTTTCATGTCCCTCTCTCTATCTCACCTTTCATGTCCCTCTCTCTCTCTCACCTTTCATGTCCCTCTCTCCCTCTCTCTCTCACCTTTCATGTCCCTCTCTCTCTCTCACTTTTCATGTCCCTCTCTCTCTCTCTCTCTCTCTCTCTCTCTCTCTCACCTTTCATGTCCCTCTCTCTCTCTCACCTTTCATGTCCCTCTCTCTCACCTTTCATGTCCCTCTCTCTCTCACCTTTCATGTCCCTCTCTCTCTCTCACCTTTCATGTCCCTCTCTCTCTCACCTTTCATGTCCTCTCTCTCTCTCTCACCTTTCATGTCCCTCTCTCTCTCTCTCTCATCTTTCATGTCTCTCTCTCTCTCTCTCTCTCTCTCTCTCACCTTTCTTGTCCCTCTCTCTCTCTCACCTTTCATGTCCCTCTCTCTCTCACCTTTCATGTCCCTCTCTTTCTCTCACCTTTCATGTCCCTCTCTCTCTCTCACCTTTCATGTCCCTCTCTCTCTCTCACCTTTCATGTCCCTCTCTCTCTCTCTCTCTCTCTCTCTCACCTTTCATGTCCCTCTCTCTCTCTCACCTTTCATGTCCCTCTCTCTCACCTTTCATGTCCCTCTCTCTCTCTCTCACCTTTCATGTCCCTCTCTCTCTCTCACCTTTCATGTCCCTCTCTCTCTCTCTCACCTTTCATGTCCCTCTCTCTCTCTCACCTTTCATGTCCCTCTCTCTCTCTCTCACCTTTCATGTCCCTCTCTCTCTCTCATCTTTCATGTCTCTCTCTCTCTCTCTCTCTCTCACCTTTCTTGTCCCTCTCTCTCTCTCACCTTTCATGTCCCTCTCTCTCTCACCTTTCATGTCCCTCTCTCTCTCTCACCTTTCATGTCCCTCTCTCTCTCTCACCTTTCATGTCCCTCTCTCTCTCTCACCTTTCATGTCCCCTCTCTCTCTCACCTTTCATGTCCCTCTCTCTCTCACCTTTCATGTCCCTCTCTCTCTCTCACCTTTCATGTCCCTCTCTCTCTCACCTTTCATGTCCCTCTCTCTCTTGCTCACTCCTCTCTTACTCATCTTCCTTTCTCCCTTACTTCTCTTGCCCTCCCCGCCCCTCTCTCTGTCTATCTCCCACTTGTCCTGCACCCTCTCTTTCTCTCCCAACCTGTCTCCGTCTTCTTCTCTCTCTCTTTCTACCTCATTCATCCCTTTTCTCTCCTTGCCTTACCTGTCCTGTCTCTTTCTCCCCATCCAATATCTCCTTTATTCCCCCCCCTCCCTGTGTTATCTGTTGTGGGTTTGAAAGGTCACCTCTGCTCTGTTTGTCATCTAAACACACGGTGTGCCGCCTCATAGAGATCTCTGATGAGATTTGGAGCGCCGCTCAGCTCTGAAACACACACAGGCACACACACACACACACAGAGTCTTAGAAACTTGCACGTTCCCGAGAAACACACCCAATCTTTCTCTCTCTCTCTCTCTCTCTCTCTCTCTCTCTCTCACACACACACACTTTATGTTTTACTATCCTTGTGGAGACCTACAATTGGTTTCCATTACAGGTCCTATTTTCCCTAACCTTAACCCTGAACATAACCCTAACTCCTAAACATAACCACCAACCCTAATTCTAACCCCGTAGCCTAAAATAGCCTTTCTCCTCATGGGGATGTAGGAAATGTCCCCACGAGGGAGAATGATCCTTGTTTTACTTCTGGGGACTTGTGAGGATTACCCACAAAGATAATAATACACACAAGCTCACACACACACACAACACCCACACACACCCTCAAATGCACACAGCACTCACAAGCCCCAGCAGCCCTATTGATCCAAACACCCCTCATGCCAAGTTCTGATTGGCTGTCTGTCTTCAGAGGGCCTGTCGAACCAATAATACCTGCCACTGTGTATGGACCTCCGTAAATGTCAGTTAGTGTAGAATTATAGCTCAGCACATAGTGTGTGTGTGTGTGTGTGTGTGTGTGTGTGTGTGTGTGTGTGTGTGTGTGTGTGTGTGTGTGTGTGTGTGTGTGTGTGTGTGTGTGTGTACATTGTACAGTCTCTGTGTTCACAGCATAACAGGGCTGTCTATTATGTCCCTCTCGGTAAATCTATACGGCACTCTGTCGTAGCCCCAGCTATTCCCTTTATAGTGCACAACGTTTGATCGGGGTCCGTAGGGAAGTGCACTAGGAAGGGCATACGGTGCCGTTTTTGGGGGCCGCGGCCTAGCATGACAGTGGGGCCGTTCCCTGTCTGGCAGGTGGGAGGGCGTGGAGACGGTTTTGTTTGCAGTTCTATATTCACTGTGGTACTTTTACAAATGGAAACCCTTTAAGTATCCCGTTTTTTAGTATAGTTGGAGAGCTGTTTTAGAAAAGGACATTGGAAGACGATCAATATTTAGTTTCATTAAATGGGCCTCAGAGATCTGTTTTTTTATAGCTCAGACAGAGTCTATGTGTAGTCTGTTTTGAGGTTGTTTTCATGTTGACGGGATGTGTTATCTTGACCGTTGTACCACCCTGTTTTTTCCCCCTCAGACCCATATGGACTGCCCCCGAAACCTGCCAAACCAGACCAAAGTGCGGGCCGTACCAACACCAGAAATACAGGTAAGAGGGGTGTGGAGGAGCTTACACACTTACACCACCAGGAGGATAGATTATACCACAACCAGTCCGAAATGACAAAAAAAAGCAAGCGAATGAGTGAGTAAAGAAAGAAAGAAGCGACAGAGAACGAGGGACGGAAAGAAAACGACAGATGGAGGATACAAGCCGGCGACATCTGTGGGATCTCTATTTAAATCCATCCCTCTATCTCTCTCATCCCTCTCCCTCTCTGTCCATCCCCTCTTTTCTTCTCCTCCCCTCAGAGCTAAGTGCCGCAGGCGAGGAACGATGGCTCTAATAGCTGCCCAGGGAGCGGTGGTGGGGGGGGAGACCAGGGGCGCCATTTGAAGGAGTTATTATTGTCATTAGTTTGGGCGGCCTGGTTTCTGTTGGTCCGCGGAGAGAAGGAAGAGAAGAAGAGAGAGGAGAGGAGAATGATAAATCTGAGTAGTGAGAGAGGAGAGGGAGAGAGGACAGGAGAGGGGAAGACAGAAGAGTAGAGGAAAGGGGAGGGGAGGAGTGAGGAAAGAAGAGGACGATGAAAGGATAGAGGAGAGGAGCGAGGGAGGGAGGGATGTTGTCTCATGGCCGGGAACTTGTTGACCTGGTCTTTGTATGCTGGCTGGTTCTGTCTCTCCCAACCACATACAGACTGTCCCAAATGGCACCATATTCCCTATATAGTGCACTACGTTTGACCAGAGTCTTAAGGGGCCCGGTCCAAAGTAGTGCACTATATAGGTAGTACGGTGCCATTTGGGACATGGCCATACAGGCCATCTCTACTCTCTAATGTGAAGTGGATATGAGAGAACTGATGAGAGATGGAGAGAGAGAGAAGAAAGCAGAGGGCGAGAGACACGAGAGCAAAGGAGAAAGCGCAGGAGACGGAAAAGGGGAGGGGGGGAGAGGAAGGGAAGGGGAAAGGCTTCACTGTTGAAGGAGCAGAAAACCGACAGAGGAGAAGCAAGAGGTATGGAGAGTACTGTTGAATAGAGAGAGAGAGAGAGAGAGAGAGAGGGGAGTGAGAGATGGAAGGGAGGTAGAGAGAACAAGGGAAAAGGATGATAATAGACAGAGCTGGTGAAAGGAGGCGGAGGAGATGGAGCGAGGGAGAGATGTTGGAGGGAACGAGAGAGAGATGTTGGGGGGACGGAGGGAATGAGAGAGGGATGAAGAGAAGAACGCGAGAGGCGGAGAGCGGAATTGGCGTCTAGTATTAGTGTTTTGTCAGTCAGCTAGACAATCAGTCAGTCCTGCATGCATGGTAGGGGGCTCACAGTAGAGGGTGAGGAAGGAGCGAGGGTGGTGAGGAGGGGGAGGCACAGAGCAAGGGAAGTCATTATGTCCACAAAAACCCAGAGAGTGGGAGATCCACGAAGCGAGGAAGGAAGACGGGGGAAGAGAGGGAGAGAAAACGAGGGGGGTTAATGTGCCAAGGATAATGATAACCCAATCCCACGACCGCGCCTCGCATTACCGCCCTAACCGCTACCACCGCCAACGTTTGCACGGTCAACACGACCATTCCTCGCAGGCGGTCCCAAACCCAACAAACACCTGCTGGGCTATGACCTGCCATGCGGTCGGACCATGCGATTGGGACCAGGTTCCAACCAGGCAGCATCACTGTGTGGTCTCTAGCTTTAGAGACCCAGATTGTGCCCCAAATGGCACCCGATTCCCTGTATAGTGCACTACTTATTTTATTACCAAAGCCATATGGCACCCTATTCCCTATAAAGTGCACTACTTTTTACCAAAGCCATATGGCACCCTATTCCCTATACAGTGCACTAAATAGAGAGTGGGGTGGTGTTTGGGATGGCGCCCAAACCACCCAACTGTTCTGACTCCTTTATGTGGGCATGCGCCAATGCAACATAAACAACGTTGTTAGGCTTAAGGGATGAGGCGTGCCGCCTTGATCCCCTCACTGTGGATGGCTGTAGCTTCTAGCCAGAGCCACGGCGTCTCAGTCGGTCTCCACAGGCGCACAGGAGCATTCCAAACCCTCTCAGATCCATTCCTGTTGGGATGTTTCTGCCACTGTAACTACAGGAAGACGGTTAGTCACCTTGGTGTCGTACAGATATGTTCACTGGCGCGTAATATGTACTGTGTATATAGAAGAGGTTGCACCCTAAAGAAGACAAGGCAGAATGTTGGTTTAAGGTTTAAGAATTGCCTATGAGAGGTACAGTGTCATTTATTGTATACACGTCAAAGTCTGTTAAATCAAAATCAAATTGTATTTGTCAACGTGCTCCGGGTAGAACAGGTGTAGACCTTACCGCGAAATGCTTACTTTACAAGCCCTTATCCCATAATGCAGTTCTAAGAAAATAGAGTTGAGAAAATATTTACTAAATGAACTTAAGTAAAAAATAAATAAAAAAGTAACACAATAAAACAACAATAAAGAGACTATATACAGGGGGTACCGGTACCGAGTCAACGTGCGGAGGTAAAAGTTAGTCGAGGTGATATGTACATTTAGGTGACTTGTGTGACTGGAGTCTGACAACTTTTGGGGCCTTCCTCTGACACCGCCTAGTATATAGGTCCTGGATGGCAGGAAGCTTGGCCCCAGTGATGTACTGGGCCATTCGCACTACGCTCTGTAGCGCCTTACGGTCAGAGGCCAGGCAGTTGCCATACCAGGCGGTGATGCAACCGGTCAGGATGCTCTCGATGGTGCAGCTGTAAATCCTTTTGAGGATCTGGAGACCCTTGCCAAATTTTTTCTCCTGACTGGGAAAAGGCATTGTCGTGCCCTCTTCATGACTGTCTTGGTGTGTTTGGACCATGATAGGTTGTTGGTGATGTGGACACCAAGGAACTTGAAACCCTTGACCCGCTCCACTACAGCCCCATCGATGTGAAGTCCAGGATCCAGTTGCAGAGGGAGGTGTTTAGTTCCAGGGTCCTTAGCTTAGTGATGAGCTTTGTGGGCACTATGGTGTTGAACCCTGAACTGTAGTCAATAAACAGCATTCTCACATAGGTGTTCCTTTTGTCCAGGTGGGAAAGGGCAGTGTGGAGTACGATTGAGATTGTGTCATCTGTGGATCTGTTGGGGCGGTATGCAAATTGGAGAGGGTCTAGGGTTTTCCGGGATGATGGTGTTGATGTGAGCTATGACCAGCCTTTCAAAGCACTTCATGGCTACAGATGTGAGTGCTACGGGTTGGTAGTCATTTAGGCAGGTTACCTTGGTGTTCTTAGGCACAGGGACTATGGTGGTCTGCTTGAAACATGTTGGTATTACAGACTCAGACAGGGAGAGGTTGAAAATGTCAGTGAAGACACTTGTCAGTTGGTCCGCGCATGCTCTGAGTACACGTCCCGGTAATCCGTCCGGCTCCGCGGCCTTGTGACTGTTGACCCGTTTAAAGGTAAAGTTACATAACATTGTATTTGTCTTTTATAAGGTTATAAAAATCATATTTTTTTGTGTCATTCTACAGGTGGTGCTGGTAACGCCACCCATCCCAGAGTTCCTAGCGATGGCGCCGGGGATTCGGGAGGCGCGGGGGGCGAGAACGGACCCCTCCCCCCCTCCAACGTGGCCGTCATCGCCGGCGCTGCAGGGGGCTCCGCCTTCCTCCTCCTGGTCACCGCGGTGATCTGCGTGGTGTGTTACCGGCGGCGACACGCCAAGCACTCGGAGTCCCACCACCCGCCTCTGTCACTCTCCTCCCTCACCAGCCCCAAGAGGCATGGCGGCGGGCACGGCGGCGGCCATGGGGGCGGTAACAACAACGGCTCGGAACCCAGTGACATCATCATCCCGCTGCGGGCTTCGGACTCGGCGTACTGCCCTCACTACGAGAAGGTGAGCGGGGACTACGGTCACCCCGTCTACATCGTCCAGGAGATGCCCCCCCAGAGTCCAGCAAACATCTACTACAAAGTATGAGGGCAGTTGCCATGACAACCTACAGTACTACCAACTACCATCTTACCCTGTCCTGTACAGTACAGTACCACCTACAGCCCACCTATAGTACAGTACCACGTAAAACCTACCTACAGTAATCCATCACTGACCTACCCTCCAAAACCACCAAGACCTTCAGGGTCTTATACAGTATCTGAACTTCCCTATCCAACCCCAGTCCAGCCACAGGTGTGTGCATCTAGCTAACTGAAGAGGCCATCCGTACGCCCACCACTCTTCACTCGACTGTGTCACTAAGCTAAGTATGGAGGGTTTAGTATATAGTCCCCACCGGCCCCTTAAAAGAGGACAGGACTGGCAAGAGACTCTGGGGCCCACTTTTCTTTTTTTTGTCTCACCATGAATCAACCCCCCCCACCCACCAGAGCTGAAGAGAAGAGTCCCCTCCCTGTACACCATGAGGATAAGTGTGTGAGAACATGCACACCAAGCTAGTGTGAGAGAACACACACTAGTACCGCCACAACTTGGACTTCTGGGACTCTGACCCCTAGAAAACCCTCTGACCAACCACATCCTGAGATCTCTGTATTTCTCTAATGCTCCTGTCCTGTATCAGACCTATCTGCCTCCTGATTGGACCCTGAGGCTAACTGTGGCCCTTGATGTTATAACTCACAAATAGGATCCTAGTTTGTTTGTGTGTGTATGGTTTCTCATTGGACCAGGGGCCTCTGACTCTCTCACCCAATCAGAAAGCTGAGCTGGGGTCACGTGATCAACCGGTTAGACCAATCGAGTCTTAGTGACATTCAGAATCTTGTATATTTTAATAACGTGTGTGTGTGTGCGTGCGTGCGTGTGTGGGAGACTAGGATAATAATTCTGACACTGCTGTTGCACAGAAGTGTGTGTGCAGTTATTGTGCTTTAGTACAGTGTGTGTGTGTGTGTGTCTGTGTGTGTGTGTGTTAATCTGTGTATACGCTACATGCGAGTGAATGTGTGTGTTCGCGTGTCTTTAGACTTGTCTTAAAAACCAAAACACAAAAAAGTGAGTGAATATAAAAGGTGAGTTTTTTTTATCGCTAGCAACACTTACAGATTATATATGAATATCCAGTCAATCATTTCTAGACGTCTTGTTTTTTTTAATCGTTTTTTATTTTGATTCCTCCACTTGTAAAACAACACTTCTGTTATACTGCTAGATCTTTTTTATCCTGTGCTTTCTTGTTTGCTATTTAGAAACCTGACCCTGTTTCCTTCCTCTTTGAGTTGTAAATGAATTGAATCTCTTTGTTTTTCTTTCCTTGGCGAACTGAGGTCGTTTCTCTCTCCCTCTCTCTCTCTCTCTCATCGCCTCCCTCCCCCCTCTGGGCCTCCCCCTATGTATATTTTTATAGTTCTTGTACTATGCTGTAGTTTTGAAGTTTAGACCTCGTTTGTGGAAGTTGTTGAGGTAGAAACCATCTATGAAAGTTTTTTTCAAACGCTTTTGAGCACAAGGAAAAGCAAGGGGGGAAATGAACGAGGGCGGGTTCCAAATGAAATGAAATAGAATGAAAAGAAAGAGCGGGAACCGGAGTCGCTGTCTAGGGGGAAAAGAGAAAGAGCGACTGGATGTGGAACTTTTTTTTTTTTTTTAAGAGAGAAAAGACTGAAGAAGGAATTGCACACTAAAGAAAAGAAAGAGCGCGAGAAGAGACGGAAGAAGTGGGGGGATGGGAGGTGAAGTGAGCGATGAGAGAGAGAAGAATCCCTGGGAAGGATAGAGAGAGTGAAACATTGACTGTGGCGGAAGAGAGGAGCCTTTCCTTTAATGGAGTGCTGAGAAGGAGTGATGGACCCTGGGAGGACGGAGGAAAGGAACAGACACACAGCTGAAATGGATTTCAGGGGGAAACCTCACTGTGGAATAAGGAGGAGAGATTTCATCTAAAACACACACACACACATTGACAGATAGACACACATTCAAGAGAACAGACACAGACAATTCTCTTTTCTCCGAAGGGAAATGGCACGTTTCAAATTCTCCCGATTTCCCCCTTAAACAGCTTTATGTATCAGACACACTCTACACTGATTATATCGACACAGACACACTGAGCCCTCTCACATTCTCTTTCACTGTCATAACACGCACACACATACATGCCGTACATGTATACGCCAATTTCACACACACTCTCTCTGTCTGGCTCTCTCTGCATCCCTCTCTCTGCCACACACACACATTGATTGCTCCCATGCGGCTCCCTATTTCTGACACAGTCCTGGCTTTGATACACACCTCTGTGTGTGACAGAAGGATTAAAAGAGGGTGTGCGCGCCCTGTTTTTGTGCGTGTGTGTACATGTTTAGCTATACTCGTGGGGACCAGAAGTTCCCACAAGAATAGGAAACAAGCAAACATTTGACCGACTGGGGACATTTCGTTAGTCCCCAGGTTAGGGAAAATAAGGTTTTTGAATGGGACTGAATTGTATCTTCCCACAAGGTTAGTTATACAAGACTGTGTTTGTATGGGTGTTTTTCTGAAACCAGTTCCTGCCATTCTCTTAGCCTGGTTAATTAGTTTTCACACCCTCTTTCGAAGGCAAAGCCTTCTTCAAACGTGCCGTGTGTTAAGTTGTGCTGTATCGGCGAGCTGCTCCTTAGTATCGTTGAGTGTTAGACCCACGGCGCGTTCAAAACAGGCACGACGACCTGCAAATGCACACATACGCTAACAAAATAGCAGACAATAGGTGCCGTGCCACACATTGAAATATCTCTCGTGCTCAACAGGTGGATGTTTGTTCCCAGAGCTTCACCCCACGTGTCTTTTATTCATATGCCCACCTGCTCAAAAAGCTTTATTTGAAATATCGCTTTCATCTTCTTTTTTTTACTACGACACCTACTCTCTGTTTTACATCATTTGTACGTTGTGGAATCTGTTCCCATTATGCTTTTTGAACTTAGAAAGTGTTACGGAGAAGTTGACTAATTAGGGTAAAAGTTTCACCCCAATTTCTGTACTGCAGCATCAGGATCTTGGTATTTATGTATGTGGGAATCTGTCTTGTCTCCTGTACAAATACACGACCACCAGGAATACTGTATCCCTTCAAAAACACGCTCAAAGCCAAACTACAAACGCTCTCCGAGTTCTGAAATCCTCTGACACTCTAAATGACAGTATTTGACAAAGGTGGCTGCTGCCATGAACATAAACACTTGGAGAAACTTCCTGGACTTTGTGGAGTTGTGGAATCCAAGTGTGGAATCCCAATGCTGCTCATTCGCAAAATGGTTCCTTCTCTCTCTCCTCTCCCTCTACATCCTCCTCTCATCTTTTTTTTCACCGAGGAGAATCTCCCTCCGGGACTCAAAGCTTGGGCTTTTTTGTTGTCATGTCAGTCGGTGTTTTACTAAAAGGTTGTCTCTCTCTTTCACTGTTTGCTTTTGACTGTTTTCAATGTGTTGGATTTTTTCTCATGGATGCTTCTCATGGATCCTCATTTCAAAAAGAGAGGTTTCTTGTTTTGTGAAAACGCAGCCCCCTCCACCCCACCCCTCTGTTGGTGTGTGTGAGTGTGTTTCCTTGTCCCAATAGCCAGCAGGTCGAGGCGACAGGGAGCCGGCTGGCTCTTGAATGTGATGTCTTGAGACTTTTTGTATTGGGACACCACTGTGTGAGATGGGTTTGTGTCTACCTTCTCCTTTCCGCTCCCCCCATCCCTCCCGTCACTATGACCTCCTCCTCCTCTCTTTCTCTCCTCCAACACACCTCTAAAGGGAGGAAAAAACTAGTACATTCCTGCTTTGGAAAAATGTTGATTAAAAAAATGATGTTTAAGCACCACTCTCTGGTCTGGTCGTGGGTTCATTATTTTTTGATGAAGTGTGAAGATCTTTGCGCGCGCGCGCGTGTGTGTGTGTGTGTCCCGTGCTTGCCGTGCCTGGAAGGGGTCACGTACTCCAGTGAGGCCCAGTCTCTCAGATGTAACCCTTTCAGGTCTCTCCTATGGGGGTTTTTCTTAGCAGGGTTCCATTCACTGTTTCTCTATAAAGGTACCCATTCAGTCCACACACACACTGCTCCCCCAGTTGTGTTATCAACCAGTTATCTACCCCAGCTTCGTTAGTGTTGGGTGTTGCTTAGCAACGTATCCACATAGATGACCGTCAGCCCTAACAGCTGTACCAACTCCCTTTCTCTCTCTCTCTCTCTCCCCCATTCTGTACCAATTCCCTTTCTCTCTCTCCCCCATTCTGTAACAACTCCCTTTCTCTCTCTCTCCCATTCTGTAACAACTCCCTTTCTCTCTCCCCCATTCTGTCACAACTCCCTTTCTCTCTCTCTCTCTCTCCCCCATTCTGTAACAACTCCCTTTCTCTCTCGCCCCCATTCTGTAACAACTCCCCCCATTCTGTAACAACTCCTTTTTCTCTCTCTCACCTATTCTGTAACAAATCCCTTTCTCACTCTCTCCCCATTCTGTAACAACTCCCTTCTCTCTCTCACCTATTCTGTAACAACTCCCTTTCTCCCTCTCTCACCCATTCTGTAACAACTCCCTTTCTCTCTCTCTCACCCATTCTGTAACAACTCCCTCTCTCTCTATCTCTCTCCCATTCTGTAACAACTCCCTTTCTCTTTCTCTCCCCCATTCTGTAACAACTCCCTTTCTCTCTCTCTCTCACCTATTCTGTAACAACTCCCTTTCTCTCTCTCTCACCCATTCTGTAACAACTCCCTTTCTCTCTCTCTCTCTCCCATTCTGTAACAACTCCCTTTCTCACTCTCTCCCCCATTCTGTAACAAATCCCTTTCTCTCTCTCACCCATTCTGTAACAACTCCCTTTCTCTCTCTCTCTCTCCCCCATTCTGTAACAACTCCCTTTCTCTCTCTCTCACCTATTCTGTAACAACTCCCTTTCTCTCTCTCTCTCCCCCATTCTGTAACAAATCTCTTTCTCTTTCTCTCCCCCATTCTGTAACAACTCCCTTTCTCTCTCTCTCACCTATTCTGTAACAACTCCCCTTCTCTCTCTCTCTCCCCCATTCTGTAACAAATCCCTTTCTCTTTCTCTCCCCCATTCTGTAACAACTCCCTTCTCTCTCTCACCTATTCTGTAACAACTCCCTTTCTCCCTCTCTCACCCATTCTGTAACAACTCCCTTTCTCCCTCTCTCACCCATTCTGTAACAACTCCCTTTCTCTCTCTCTCCCATTCTGTAACAACTCCCTTTCTGTAACAACTCCCTTTCTCTTTCTCTCCCATTCTGTAACAACTCCCTTTCTCTCTCTCTCTCTCACCCATTCTGTAACAACTCCCTTTCTCTCTCTCTCGCCCATTCTGTAACAACTCCCTTTCTCTCTCTCTCCCCCATTCTGTAACAACTCCCTTTCTCTCTCTCTCTCTCCCATTCTGTAACAACTCCCTTTCTCTCTCTCTCTCCCATTCTGTAACAACTCCCTTTCTCTCTCTCTCTCTCCCATTCTGTAACAACTCCCTTTCTCTCTCTCTCTCTCCCATTCTGTAACAACTCCCTTTCTCTCTCTCTCCCCCATTCTGTAACAACTCCCTTTCTCTTCTCTCCCATTCTGTAACAACTCCCTTTCTCTCTCTCTCTCTCACCCATTCTGTAACAACTCCCTTTCTCTCTCTCTCGCCCATTCTGTAACAACTCCCTTTCTCTCTCTCTCCCCCATTCTGTAACAACTCCCTTTCTCTCTCTCTCTCTCCCATTCTGTAACAACTCCCTTTCTCTCTCTCTCTCTACCATTCTGTAACAACTCCCTTTCTCACTCTCTCCCCCATTCTGTAACAACTCCTTTTCTCTCTCTCTCCCATTCTGTAACAACTACCTTTCTCTCTCTCACCCATTCTGTAACAACTCCCTTTCTCTCTCACCCATTCTGTAACAACTCCCTTTCTCTCTCTCACCCATTCTGTAACAACTCCCTTTCTCTCTCTCTCTCCCATTCTGTAACAAATCCCTTTCTCTCTCTCTCCCCCATTCTGTAACAACTCCCTTTCTCTCTCTCTCTCACCCATTCTGTAACAACTCCCTTTCTGTAACAAATCCCTTTCTCTTTCTCTCCCCCATTCTGTAACAACTCCCTTCTCTCTCTCACCTATTCTGTAACAACTCCCTTTCTCCCTCTCTCACCCATTCTGTAACAACTCCCTTTCTCTCTCTCTCTCACCCATTCTGTAACATCTCCCTTTCTCTCTCTCTCTCTCCCATTCTGTAACAACTCCCTTTCTCACTCTCTCCCCCATTCTGTAACAACTCCCTTTCTCTCTCTCTCTCCCATTCTGTAACAACTCCCTTTCTCTCTCTCTCTCCCATTCTGTAACAACTCCCTTCTCTCTCTCACCTATTCTGTAACAACTCCCTTCTCTCTCTCACCCATTCTGTAACAACTCCCTTTCTCTCTCTCTCCCATTCTGTAACAACTCCCTTTCTCACTCTCTCCCCCATTCTGTAACAACTCCATTTCTCTCTCTCTCTCCCATTCTGTAACAACTCCCTTTCTCACTCTCTCTCACCCATTCTGTAACAACTCCCTTTCTCTCTCTCTCACCCATTCTGTAACAACTCCCTTTCTCTCTCTCTCCCCCATTCTGTAACAACTCCATTTCTCTCTCTCTCTCCCATTCTGTAACAACTCTCTCTCTTTCTCTCTCTCTTTCTTTTTCTCCCTGTTCTTCCTTCTTTCTCACTATTTGGTCCGTTGCCACGGCAACTGTTGGCGTCTGGTAGCACCAGCAGATTGGAACCCAGACAGACTGACAGACACACACACACACAGACAGAGGATCACCAGGGTGGCCTAGGGAGAGTTGACCAGGCAGCTGGGACACTCTGTTTGATCTGTGGCCCGTGAGAGGAGATTACACACTGTCACAAAAACAACCACACACACTTTTGGAACAAACACAAAGCATGTGGTACATAACTAGGTAATGAGGGCTTATACTGATCATGCCATGAAAACCTGTTGGGTCACATGCACACAGTTAGCTTCTGCTAACTGCTAAAACAGCTAATGTTATTGTATTCCTGGCAGCCTTTTAATCAGTTAGCTTCCGCTAAGCACTAAAATAGCAAATGCTAATGTATCCTTGGCTTAAAACAGTTAGCTTACGCTAACGGCTAAAACGGCTAATGTATTCCCGTTAGACCTGCAATGAGTTAGCTTCCGTTTTATATATGAGGATTATAAATGAGGATTGAAGGGCTGTTTAGTGCGACTCCTGTGGTCTTATCATTTCATGGTCATCATTTCTCTGGTAATCTGTTCAAACTCAATGCACCAAGAGGAATATAAACACTTTATGAGGATGATCAGCGTGAACACACACACACGAACGCATCAACACGCACACTCACAGACGCACGTGTCAACAACACACATAATCATGCAAATACACACGCAGACACATGCGTCAACACACACGCACACACACACTGCTCTCCCAAGCAAGACGGCTGAGCTTCCTCCATTCCCACTGAGGAAGGAAAGCCTCACACGATAACGATCACTGTTACTTTCTTTGTGTGTGTGTGTGTGTGTGTGTGTTGTCTTGTTACTTTATAATACCAGCAAAAAAAATATCACTTTAAGTGAAATCAATAGACGGATAATCCCCCAAATTAGATTTTGAAAAGCTGACACACACACACACAAATCTTTGGCGGCAAGTTAAAACCCAAGGATTGGCCCACTTGACTTTTCCCGCTTAAACAATCACGCTAAGACGACTTTGCTATGGGGATAGGCGAAGGTCAACGATGGAGGTAGACATTCCCTCGCTTCTCAGGTAATGGCATAAAGGTACTCGAGCATCTGCATATCAACGGACCGGAGTGAGGATCGTATGATTATAGCGGCTGAGTCATTAATACAGTGCCTTCAGAAAGTATTCATACCCCTTGACTTATTGCACTTCTTTTTTTGCGTTACAGCCTGAAATCAAAATGGATGAAATAAAACATTCTCACCCATCTACACACTCCATTCCCTTTTCTTTTTTTGCAAATTGATTGAAAATTAAATACAGAAATATCTAATTTATAAAAGTATTCACACCCCTGAGTCAAAACTTGTTAGAATCACCTTTGGCAGTGATTACAGCTGTGAGTCGTTCTGGGTAACTCTCTAAGAGCTTTGCACAATTGGATTGTATAATATTTGCACAACCACAATATTTGTTGGTTGTTGGTCATTGCTAGACAGCCATTTCCAAGTCTTGCCATAGATTTTAAAGCCAATTTAAGTCACAACTGTAACTAGGTTACTCAGGAACATTCAATGTCATCATGGCAACTCCAGTTTATATCTGGCCGTGTAGTTTAGGTTGTTGTTCTGCTGAAAGGTGATTTTTGTCTCCCAGTGTCTGTTGGAAACCAGAATGAACCAAGTTTTCCTCTGGTCTTCCTGTCTGGGTTGCCTCCCCCCCTTGGGTTGTGCCGTGGGCGGAGATCTTTGTGGGCTATACTCGGCCTTGTCTCAGGATGGTAAGTTGGTGGTTGAAGATATCCCTCTAGTGGTGTGGGGGCTGTGCTTTGGCAAAGTGGGTGGGGTTATATCCTGCCTGATTGGCCCTGTCCGGGGGTATCATCAGATGGGGCCACAGTGTCTCCCGACCCCTCCTGTCTCAACCTCCAGTATTTTTGCTGCAGTAGTTTATGTGCCGAGGGGCTAGGGTCAGTCTGTTATATCTGGAGTATTTCTCCTGTCTTATCCTGTGTCCTGTGTGAATTTATGTATGCTCTCTCTAATTCTCTCTTTCTTTCTCTCTTTTTTTTTCTTCCTCGGTGGACCTGAGCCCTAGGACCATGCCTCAGGACTACCTGGCATGATGACTCCTTGCTGTCCCCAGTCCACCTGGCCGTGCTGCTGCTCCAGTTTCAACTGTTCTGCCTGCGGCTATGAAACCCTGACCTGTTCACCGGACGTGCTACCTGTCCCAGACCTGCTGTTTTCAACTCTCTAGAGACAGCAGGAGCGGTAGAGATACTCTTAATGATCGGCTATGAAAAGCCAACTGACACTTACTCCTGAGGTGCTGACTTGTTGCACCCTCTACAACCACTGTGATTATTATTATTTGACCCTGCTGGTCATCTATGAACATTTGAACATCTTGGCCATGTTCTGTTATAATCTCCACCCGGCACAGCCAGGTGGTCCCTCTCTAGGTTTCTTCCTAGGTTTTGGCCTTTCTAGGGAGTTTTTCCCTAGCCACCGTGCTCCTGCACCTGCATTGCTTACTGTTTGGGGTTTTAGGCTGGGTTTCTGTACAGCACTTTGATATATCAGCTGATGTAGGGCTTTATAAATTGATTTGATTTGATTTGGCATGCGCTTAGCTTTAATCCATTTATTTTTATACCAAAAAATTCCCTTGCCCTTGCATTTACATTTACATTTAAGTCATTTTGCCTTTAACCTCTCTGGGATATGTGGGACGTGTCCCACCTGGCCAAAAGCCAGTGAAAATGCAGAGTGCCAAATTAAAATAAATTACTATAAAAATCAAACTTTCATGTAATTATTAAAGCTACACTTGTTGTGAATCCAGCCAACATGTCAGATTTCAAAAAGGCTTTTCAGCGAAAGCAAACAATGCTATTATCTGAGGATAGCACCATAGTAAACAAAGAGAGAGAAGCATATTTCAACCCTGCAGGCGCGACACAAAACGCAGAAATAAAAATATAATTCATGCCTTACCTTTGACGAGCTTCCTTTGTTGGCATATGTCCCATAAACATCACAAATGGTCCTGTTGTTCAATTAATTTCATCGATATATATCCTAGCTTTCTGGTCACGTGCCTCTATCTAACAGTACACTTCAAGTTACCCTCGTTCAAGATGGCCGTACCTCTTAATTACACAAAGGAAAAACCTCAATCAATTTCTAAAGACTGTTGACATCCAGTGGAAGCGATAGGAACTGCAAGAAGGTCCTTTAGAAATCTGGATTCCCAATGAAAATCCATTGAAGAGAGTGACCTAAAAAAAAAGTCTGAATGGTTTGTCCTCTGGGTTTCGCCTGCTAAATAAGTTCTGTTATACTCACAGACATGATTCAAACAGTTTTAGAAACTTCAGAGTGTTTTCTATCTATCTATACTAATCATATGCATATCTTATCTTCTGGGGATGAGTAGCAGGCAGTTGAATTAGGGCAAGCATTTCATCCGGATGTGAAAATACTGACCCCTGTCACCAAGAAGTTAACAAACATACCCATAATATGATGCAACTTCCACCATGCTTGAAAATATGAAGAGTGATCCTCAGTGTTGTGTTAGATTTACCCCAATACTGCAAATGAGGCAAAGCAACTAACTTTTTGTCATGAATACAATGGTGTTATTTTTGTGGCAAATACAATGCGACACACTGAGTATGACTCTCCATATTTACAAGCATAGTGGTGGCTGGATCATGTTATGGGTATCCTTGTAATAATTTTTCAGGATAAAAAATAAATGGAATAGAGCTAAGCGCAGGCAAAATCCTAGAGGAAAACCTGGTTCAGTCTGCTTTCCACGGAGATTAATTAACCTCTCAGCAGGACAATAACCTAAAACCCAAGGCCAAATCTACACTGGAGCTGCTTACCAAGAAGACAAATATATTTAATATATTTTAAATTCAGGCTGTAAGGCAACAAAATGTGGAATAAGTCAAGGGGTATAAATACTTTCTGAAGGTGCTGTATGTGTTAGAGTGAAGACTGCACCCAACCGTAACCCGCTAATACAGATTTGATTTATTAGGATCCTCATTAGCTGACACCAACGGCAACAGCTAGTCTTACTGGGGTCTGACACAAAACCAAATGTATTATTACAGACAAAGGACTACAATTGACATACATTTAAAACATTAACATGTAGTGTGCACCTATCAGTTACACATACATGTCAGTACATACACACAACAAGTAGGTCACATGGGGGAGAGGCGTTGTGCCGTGAGGTGCTGCTTTATTTGTTTTTTTAAACCAGGTTTACTGTTCACTTGCGCTGTATTAGATGGAAGGGAGTTCCATGGCTTTGTAAAACTCTGTACGTTTCCTTGCATTTGTTCTGGGCCTGGGGACTGTGAAAAGACCCATGGTGGGGTAAGTGTATGTGTCAGTGCTGTGTGTAAGTTGACTGTGCAAACGTTTTGGAATTTCCAACACAATGTTTCTAATAAAAAGTGTTTCAGTCAGTATTTCCTCAACTCTTAGCCAAGAGAGACTGGCATGCATAGTATTCATATTAGCCCCCTGATTACAATGAAGAGCAAGACGTGCCGCTCTGTTCTGGGCCCGAGGAAGCTTAACCAGGTTTTTCTTTGCAACACTTGATCCGGGCTGTATCACATCCGGCCGTGATTGGGAGTCCCACAAGGCGGCGGTCAATTGGCCCAGCATCGTCCGGGATTAGCCAGGGTGGGCCTTCATTGTAAATAAGAATTTTTTAACTGACTTGCCTACTTAAATAAAGGTTAAACAAAGGTTAAACAAAGGTTAAATAAAGGTTAAATAAAAACGTAGATGTGTTCAGGAGGACAGGTACTGGGAGCGTGTTCCCTCTCCGGAGCCTGGCGAATGTCCACATCTACTTCCCACGACACGAGAGGGAACAGAAAAATAGGTCCACGGGCATTCGGGTGACCAGTCTGGGATTCCTATCCTCGACCATGAGATGGTCGGGTTATGGCGTTGGAGCCATGGGAGGCCGAGGAGGATCTTGTGAGCTGGTGCACTAATGATGAAGAATGGAATGTTTTCCTGATGAATGGACTCCGCGGTGAGGTTGAGTGGTGTGGTGATGTGTGTGATGGTTTCGGATCCTAGTGGCTTGAACCGGGAAACGGAGAGGAGACGGGGTATGAGGGGCTGTTCAAAGAGAAGGCTAGGGTCTAGTGTATTCCGTGGCACCGGAACCCCCTAGCGCTGTAGATACCGTACATGACGGACAGCCAGCTAGTGTCATCCACACTAAAAAGGGTTTCGCAGAAACGAATGAAGATGAGATACTCACACCTGCCCCAGGATATGGAAGATCTCGTGGATCACAATGTTGGGACATATCGGACACTGCTGAACCTGGTGCCCCCCCATGACCACAAAAGAGACAGAGCCTCAGCTGTCTCCGTCTGCTACACTCCGCCGCGGGGAGTGGTGTGACCTCTACCTTCATAGGTTCAGGCTCTGCTACAGAGTGTTCACTGAGGGAGGGAGAGAAGCGATCTTGGCAGGTGTCGAAAAGCCATAACACATAAGGTCCTCAACAACAGATTATGGTCAATAATATCAAAGGCTGCACTGAAATCTAACAGTAAAGCTCCCACAATCTTCTTATCAATGTCTTTCAACCAATCATCAGTCATGTGTGTCAGTGCAGTACATGTTGAGTGCCCTTCTCTATAACCATGCTGGAAGTCTTTTGTTCATTTGTTTACAGAGAAATAGCGTTGTATTCGGTCAAAAACATTGGTCAAAAACATTTAGGTCTGCTGTTAGGACCAGTAAAGGCCTCTTTACCTCTCTTGGCTTCCCTCCAGGCCTGAGGACAAAGACTTTCCTCGAGGATCAGATTAAAGATATGACAGATAGGAGTGGCTATAGAGTCAGCTACCATCCTCAGTAGCTTTCCAAGTTGTCAATGCCAGGAGGTTTGTCATTTTTGATCGATAACAATAATTGTACTAAATTCAACTTACAATGATTATTGTTTTTTTTATGCATGAATACAATGGCTCACTGTTGTTGGCATTTACTGCCTAAATATGCACAATTTTGCCCTCAGTAATCATTAAAATAATTGGCAACATCAAATGGTTTTGTGATGAATAAGTCATCTGATTCAATGAAAGATGGAGTTGAATTAGTCTTTCTGCCCATAATTTCATTTAAATTTCATTTATAGAAAATGCGCTGTAGGCTACAGTCAGAGACAGAATAATTATTTTTGGACATGGGGTGCAGGATTTTCTTTGCCTAATATAGATATGTTTCTGCTTATAATTTCAAACATTTTGGTTGACTGTTTGTTAGTCAACTTGTCTATAATTAGATACATGCGGCTTATCTCCTATCACTATACTGTATGTTGCCCTACAATACTAAATAAACCCCTTGCTCACCCGAATACTGTCATAAATCGATAGAATGAATTCTTCAATCAAATCAAATCAAATGTTATTTGTCACATACACATGGTTAGCAGATGTTAATGCGAGTGTAGCGAAATGCTTGTGCTTCTAGTTCCGACAATGCAGTAATAACCAACAAGTAATCTAACTAACAATTCCAAAACTACTGTCTTATACACAGTGTAAGGGGATAAAGAATATGTACATAAGGATATATTAATGAGTGATGGTACAGAGCAGCATAGGCAAGATACAGTAGATGGTATCGAGTACAGTATATACATATGAGATGAGTATGCAAACAAAGTGGCATAGTTAAAGTGGCTAGTGATACATGTATTACATAAGGATGCAGTCGATGATATAGAGTACAGTATATACGTATGCATATGAGATGAATAATGTAGGGTAAGTAACATTATATAAGGTAGCATTGTTTAAAGTGGCTAGTGATATATTTACATCATTTCCCATCAATTCCCATTATTAAAGTGGCTGGAGTTGAGTCAGTGTGTTGGCAGCAGCCACTCAATGTTAGTGGTGGCTGTTTAACAGTCTGATGGCCTTGAGATAGAAGCTGTTTTTCAGTCTCTCGGTCCCAGCTTTGATGCACCTGTACTGACCTCGCCTTCTGGATGATAGCGGGGTGAACAGGCAGTGGCTCGGGTGGTTGTTGTCCTTGATGATCTTTATGGCCTTCCTGTAACATCGGGTGGTGTAGGTGTCCTGGAGGACAGGTAGTTTGCCCCCGGTGATGCGTTGTGCAGACCTCACTACCCTCTGGAGAGCCTTACGGTTGAGGGCGGAGCAGTTGCCGTACCAGGCGGTGATACAGCCCGCCAGGATGCTCTCAATCTAGTTGTCATCTCTGCTTCTCTCGTGAAGCAAAGACCGGGGACAAATGCCATTAAATGTTTTAAAAAGGAAATATTTTCTGTGCACAATTTCCATCAGTTTGACTGGTTGAAAGGAAACATAAATCTGTGAAAACGACCCAACATGTTAAGATTTTCAGTTCGGCCTTGGTCATTATTTCAACCACGTAAAAAAAAATGCTATCGGCTTGTATGATGCTGATAAAGATAGTACCTCTATAGACGGTATTTAACTATGCATTTGTATTCTCTCAAGATGCTGAAAGAAATCATATTTCTCCACTCTTGTTCCGAGTCAAAATGCTGCTTTTTGGTGTAGGACTATCATTGTACTGCAAGAAATGCTTAGTTCTGCAGGCGATACCATTAAGACTATGTGAGAGGTCTATAAAGTCAGTGTCCAGATTTCAGTTGCCATTTAACCCATTGTAACAGTAGGCAGTTTCCTTGACTTTCCATTGACTTCCCACCAGCCATCGCCGTATTTGAAGTACCCGTCTTGTGACTGGAATTTGTATGGCTCCTTACAATCATCACACATAACACAGCCGGCACAGGTACCATCCTCTTTTAACACTTCGCCAAATCTTTCCCAAACATGACTTTTCTGACTCTCCCTTCTCTTCATTTTCAACTCTCAATTTCCCAGCTTTTCTCATTGAGTTGAACTGTGACATTGTCCTTTTTTGTCTCCGTGGGATCGACAGTTTCAGCCCGTCCCCAAAAGCGTTTGGCGATTGGCTGTAGGCTATTTGGCGTGCGTACAGTCAGGCCCTGAAGCTTAGGCTCACTAATACCAGACAACCTAAAATCATGAAAGAAGAACCTCAGTGATATTTCAAGGCATTGTTTTTCTCTTTGCTCAACCGCGCCCGCCACCCGCCCTTCATCCACACATTATTTAAAGACCCACAACCCAACGGCCCCGCAGATATAACTGCAGGTACTGCGGGTTATGAGTCAACCGGTGCATCACTAGTGTAGATACTTTCTGAAGGCACTGTATTCAAAGTTCTTTAAAAGGCAGACAAAGAGAGAGAGAGAAGAGAGAGAGGGATGAGGGGGGGGGGTAGTGTGGGTGAGCGTGAGTGACACACCTAGGCCAAGAAAGAGGAAGACTGATGAGACAGACAGAGAAATAGAGGAGAGGTAGAGAGACGAGAGAGAGAGAGAGAGAGGAGAACCGAGGGAGAGGAGACTGGGTGGCTTCCACCAGAGGTAAAATGTGAAATCTGAAATGTCAAGGTAGGAGTTGAGCAGCGAGACTGAAAGCGGTCAGAGGTCACGCAGTGTGGTTGGATTTGTCCTTTGTGATCCTCTCTCTACGTGATTGTGATTATATGTGTAGACTGACAGCGCATGCTGAGCTGGGGTGGAGTTACTGACAGGAAGGGAGATGACCAACCCTCAGTTTCGCTGTCATATTTCACTCACCTTGACACAAAGTGGAGAGTTATTCTGTTCATTACTCTCTCTTTCTCTTTCCGTCTCCATCTCCAGTTTTACAGTTAATAACAGGCCTGGTGACGGGCACAGCTGGGATCTGTAAATATAGAACGGATGGAAGGGTGAGAAAGAGAGAAGGGGGGGGGGGGGCAAGAGATTTGAAGTGAAAGGGAGGAGTAGGGAGACATAGGAAAAAGGGCCCAGAGAGAAGAGATGTAGACTAGAGTCAACGAGGGATATGCA
Organism: Oncorhynchus nerka; assembly: GCF_034236695.1. Lineage (NCBI taxonomy): Eukaryota > Metazoa > Chordata > Actinopteri > Salmoniformes > Salmonidae > Oncorhynchus > Oncorhynchus nerka. The sequence continues at coordinate 47,635,718 of NC_088403.1, read as the reverse complement.
GACTCAGGAGGAGAGTGAAAGAGAGAGAGAGAGAGAGCGTATATGTGTGTGCATCCATGGCTGGAGGGGATGTGAGTGTTCATTTCAGATGATTAACTTGTTATTCCTGGGTGATACCGCTGCCATCGCTTGATTAAAGCATGGAAGAGTTTCATATTCCACAGCCTTGTCACAACACCGCAAACAACTCATGTTTACACACAAACGCCGGCACACACACACACACACAGTCCCTCGGGTCACAAGGAGAGAATGGAGAAGGTTCTGTTCAGTTACACTTTGCCGGAAGATTCCGAGATGTTTAAGTCGACTCCCGTTGAATACAGCATAAACACTGTCACTTTCTTTCTTTCCTTTTTTACTTGATTCATTTATTTATCTTTCTCTCATAATCACTCTTTCTCTCTCTATTTCTCTCACTCCCTCTTTATCTTCTGTCTCTCTCACGTACACACAGACAATATTGTACGTTTCATGACCAATTCCAATGAAAGAACTGAGGAAAACGGTGGTTGGAGTGGTGTTAGTTCAGGTTGCTCTCTTTGTCCTTTTCTGATCAACATACTTCTCTTCCACTGTAGTTTCTACAGGCCTTTTCTCATGTCTAATAGTAAGAATAACACATTTAGAGCTGGATTCAATCCCCACAGCGCAGAAGTATCGCGGAAGATCCCATTGGGCAGACAAATGCGGCGTTTACCACGAATGCGGTCTCCGGGAACGCGGGAACAATGCCTTTAACGCAGATCTCCAGTGTTGACATCAGTTGTGTCTACAGTCGACAGTGTGTGTTTGTGGTTTTAGCAGAGGGCAACAACATCCAAACAAAACACTGTGTCCAAACATACACCCCCCTCCCACCACCACCACCACCACCACCCCACCCCCTCTCTTGCTTTCTTTCTCTTCTCTCTCTCTCTGCCTGCCTGCCTATTTCTCTATGTCCCTCTGTCTCATTCTGTCAAAACAGCAAAAAAGGGGAAGAAAGTGAAGGAATCACCCCCCCCGTTCTCTTTATTTAGGCAGCTGCACCCTTTGACCTCCCCGCTTGTGGAATGTGTGTGAGGGGAGAAAGGAGGGGAGAGAAGGGGTGCGGGCTAGGGGGTCTCTCTTTCTCTCCCCACAACAAAAGCTGTCAGGGCGAACAATAGGCTCTGCAGAATAGTGTGTCCAGAGGGGCAGTCAGCCGTGGTAGCCTGCAAACCAGGCAGAGAGGAGAGAGAGACAGGGAGACAGAGAGGGAGAGGGTTACGCAGAGGGAGAGGGTTACGCAGAGGGAGAGGGGGAGGGGGAGAGGGAGAGGGTTACGCAGAGGGAGAGGGGCAGTCAGCCGTGGTAGCCTGCAAACCAGGCAGAGAGGAGAGAGAGACAGGGAGACAGAGAGGGAGAGGGGGAGACAGTCGTGGTAGCCTGCAAACCAGGCAGAGAGGAGAGAGAGACAGGGAGACAGAGAGGGAGAGGGGGAGACAGTCGTGGTAGCCTGCAAACCAGGCAGAGAGGAGAGAGAGACAGGGAGACAGAGAGGGAGAGGGGGAGACAGTTGTGGTAGCCTGCAAACCAGGCAGAGAGGAGAGAGAGACAGGGAGACAGAGAGGGAGAGGGTTACACAGAGGGAGAGGGTTACGCAGAGGGAGAGGGGAAGACAGAGGGAGAGGGGAAGAGAGGGAGGGAGACCGAGAGAGAGAAGGACTAGCAGAAAGATAGAGAGATGGAGGCAGGGAGGCAGGGAGAGGGATACAGACAGATAGAGAGATGGAGGCAGGGAGAGGGATACAGACAGATAGAGAAATGGAGGTAGGGAGGCAGGGAGAGGGATACAGACAGAGAGAGCTGGAGGCAGGGAGGCAGGGAGAGGGATACAGACAGAGAGAGATGGAGTCAGGGAGGCAGGGAGAGGGATACAGACAGATAGAGAGATGGAGGCAGGAGGCAGGGAGTGGGATACAGACAGAGAGAGAGATGGAGGCAGGGAGAGGGATACAGACATATAGAGAGATGGAAGCAAAGAGAGGGATACAGACAGATAGAGAGCTGGAGGCAGGGAGGCAGGGAGAGGGATACAGACAGATAGAGAGCTGGAGGCAGGGAGGCAGGGAGAGGGATACAGACAGAGAGAGAGATGGAGTCAGGGAGGCAGGGAGTGGGATACAGACAGATAGAGAGATGGAGGCAAGGGAGGGATACAGAAAGAAAGAGAGAGATGGAGGCAGGGAGAGGGATACAGACAGATAGAGAGATGGAGGCAGGGAGAGGGATACAGACAGAGAGAGAGATGGAGTCAGGGAGGCAGGGAGTGGGATACAGACAGATAGAGAGATGGAGGCAAGGAGAGGGATACAGAAAGAAAGAGAGAGATGGAGGCAGGGAGAGGGATACAGACAGATATAGAGATGGAGGCAGGGAGAGGGATACAGACAGAGAGAGAGATGGAGTCAGGGAGGCAGGGAGTGGGATACAGACAGATAGAGAGATGGAGGCAGGGAGAGGGATACAGACAGAGAGAGAGATGGAGTCAGGGAGGCAGGGAGTGGGATACAGACAGATAGAGAGATGGAGGCAAGGAGAGGGATACAGAAAGAAAGAGAGAGATGGAGGCAGGGAGAGGGATACAGACAGATAGAGAGATGGAGGCAGGGAGAGGGATACAGACAGAGAGAGAGATGGAGTCAGGGAGGCAGGGAGTGGGATACAGACAGATAGAGAGATGGAGGCAAGGAGAGGGATACAGAAAGAAAAGAGAGATGGAGGCAGGGAGAGGGATACAGACAGATATAGAGATGGAGGCAGGGAGAGGGATACAGACAGAGAGAGAGATGGAGTCAGGGAGGCAGGGAGTGGGATACAGACAGATAGAGAGATGGAGGCAGGGAGAGGGATACAGACAGAGAGAGATGGAGTCAGGGAGGCAGGGAGTGGGATACAGACAGATAGAGAGATGGAGGCAAGGAGAGGGATACAGAAAGAAAGAGAGAGATGGAGGCAGGGAGAGGGATACAGACAGATAGAGAGATGGAGGCAGGGAGAGGGATACAGACAGAGAGAGAGATGGAGTCAGGGAGGCAGGGAGTGGGATACAGACAGATAGAGAGATGGAGGCAGGGAGAGGGATACAGACAGATAGAGAGAGATGGAGGCAGGGAGAGGGATACAGACAGATAGAGAAATGGAGGTAGGGAGGCAGGGAGAGGGATACAGACAGAGAGAGCTGGAGGCAGGGAGGCAGGGAGAGGGATACAGACAGAGAGAGAGATGGAGTCAGGGAGGCAGGGAGAGGGATACAGACAGATAGAGAGATGGAGGCAGGGAGGCAGGGAGTGGGATACAGACAGAGAGAGAGATGGAGGCAGGGAGAGGGATACAGACATATAGAGAGATGGAAGCAAAGAGAGGGATACAGACAGATAGAGAGCTGGAGGCAGGGAGGCAGGGAGAGGGATACAGACAGATAGAGAGCTGGAGGCAGGGAGGCAGGGAGAGGGATACAGACAGAGAGAGAGATGGAGTCAGGGAGGCAGGGAGTGGGATACAGACAGATAGAGAGATGGAGGCAAGGAGAGGGATACAGAAAGAAAGAGAGAGATGGAGGCAGGGAGAGGGATACAGACAGATAGAGAGATGGAGGCAGGGAGAGGGATACAGACAGAGAGAGAGATGGAGTCAGGGGAGGCAGGGAGTGGGATACAGACAGATAGAGAGATGGAGGCAAGGAGAGGGATACAGAAAGAAAGAGAGAGATGGAGGCAGGGAGAGGGATACAGACAGATATAGAGATGGAGGCAGGGAGAGGGATACAGACAGAGAGAGAGATGGAGTCAGGGAGGCAGGGAGTGGGATACAGACAGATAGAGAGATGGAGGCAGGGAGAGGGATACAGACAGAGAGAGAGATGGAGTCAGGGAGGCAGGGAGTGGGATACAGACAGATAGAGAGATGGAGGCAAGGAGAGGGATACAGAAAGAAAGAGAGAGATGGAGGCAGGGAGAGGGATACAGACAGATAGAGAGATGGAGGCAGGGAGAGGGATACAGACAGAGAGAGAGATGGAGTCAGGGAGGCAGGGAGTGGGATACAGACAGATAGAGAGATGGAGGCAAGGAGAGGGATACAGAAAGAAAGAGAGAGATGGAGGCAGGGAGAGGGATACAGACAGATATAGAGATGGAGGCAGGGAGAGGGATACAGACAGAGAGAGATGGAGTCAGGGAGGCAGGGAGTGGGATACAGACAGATAGAGAGATGGAGGCAGGGAGAGGGATACAGACAGAGAGAGAGATGGAGTCAGGGAGGCAGGGAGTGGGATACAGACAGATAGAGAGATGGAGGCAAGGAGAGGGATACAGAAAGAAAGAGAGAGATGGAGGCAGGGAGAGGGATACAGACAGATAGAGAGATGGAGGCAGGGAGAGGGATACAGACAGAGAGAGAGATGGAGTCAGGGAGGCAGGGAGTGGGATACAGACAGATAGAGAGATGGAGGCAGGGAGAGGGATACAGACAGATAGAGAGAGATGGAGGCAGGGAGAGGGATACAGACAGATAGAGAGATGGAGGCAGGGAGAGGGATACAGACAGATAGAGAGATGGAGGCAGGGAGAGGGATACAGACAGATAGAGAGATGGAGGCAGGGAGAAGGATACAGACAGAGAAAGAGATGGAGGCAGGGAGAGGGATACAGACAGATAGAGAGATGGAGATAGGGAGAGGGATACAGACAGAGAGAGAGATGGAGGCAGGGAGAGGGATACAGACAGAGAGAGAGATGGAGGCAGGGAGAGTAATACAGAAAGAAAGAGAGAGATGGAGGCAGGGAGAGGGATACAGACAGAGAGAGAGATGGAGGCAGGGAGAGGGATACAGACAGAGAGAGAGATGGAAGCAGGGAGGCAGGGAGTGGGATACAGACAGAGAGAGAGATGGAGGCAGGGAGAGGGATACAGACAGAGAGAGAGATGGAGGCAAGGAGAGGGATACAGAAAGAAAGAGAGAGATGGAGGCAGGGAGAGGGATACAGACAGAGAGAAGGAGAGTGCTGGAAAACAGTGCTGGGAGACAGGGATGGATGGGGCTAGAGGAAGGATATTTGTTTTGTCTAGGCACACTCATAAACACTGAACTTCCGTTGCCAAAGGAAACAGAACAAAAGGCCCAGTATATTTGTGTGTGTGTGTGTGTATGTGTGTGTGTGCGTGTGTGCATGTGTGTGTGTGTGTGTGTGTGTGTGTGTGTGTGTGTGTGTGTGTGTGTGCGTGCTGGCTGTGTTGTGCTGTGCTGTGCTGTGCTGTGCTGAGTAAGGGGCCAGCAGAGCAGAGGGGCCCAATGGCTCACTGTACCAATGACATTACTACTGTCAGAACCCCACATTGCTTCAGTACTCATTCAATAGGTGTGTGCGTGTGCGCATGTTAGGGGAGGAGTGGAGCCTCATTCTCTGCAGCTGGGCTACAGACAAAGGTGTTGGTCACACTTTGCCTCAAGATGCGGGTGTGTGTGTTTTGAGGGACTGAAGGGGGAGGGCTGCTGAGTGGTGATGGGGTTAGGGTTTGAAAGCACACAGGGGCACACTCTTGTAAAAGGATCGATTTTCCAGAGGACAGGGTGACATGGTGTTGTGAGTGCTTTGTAGTATCAGGACCACAGTATCTACAGCGATGCAGGTTATGCACTCTGCTGAGAGGTAGAAGAGTACACACACCGCTCACTAGCAGAAAACAACCATTTATCTCCAATGGGACTCTGCTATAACTATAGGGCCAATTGCCAAGGCACACTCTGTTGTATTACCAGAAGGAGGACTGTGTTGTTGAAGCACTCTGTTGTATTACCAGAAGGAGGACTGTGTTGTTAGAGCACTCTGTTGTATTACCAGAAGGAGGACTGTGTTGTTGAAGCACTCTGTTGTATTACCAGAAGGAGGACTGTGTTGTTGAAGTACTCTGTTGTATTACCAGAAGGAGGACTGTGTTGTTAGAGCACTCTGTTGTATTACCAGAAGGAGGACTGTGTTGTTGAAGCACTATGTTGTATTACCAGAAGAAGGACTGTGTTGTTGAAGCACTCTGTTGTATTACCAGAAGGAGGACTGTGTTGTTGAAGCACTCTGTTGTATTACCAGAAGGAGGACTGTGTTGTTGAAGCACTCTGTTGTATTACCAGAAGGAGTACTGTGTTGTTGAAGCACTCTGTTGTATTACCAGAAGGAGGACTGTGTTGTTGAAGCACTCTGTTGTATTACCAGAAGGAGGACTGTGTTGTTGAAGTACTCTGTTGTATTACCAGAAGGAGGACTGTGTTGTTAGAGCACTCTGTTGTATTACCAGAAGGAGGACTGTGTTGTTGAAGCACTCTGTTGTATTACCAGAAGGAGGACTGTGTTGTTGAAGTACTCTGTTGTATTACCAGAAGGAGGACTGTGTTGTTAGAGCACTCTGTTGTGTTACCAGAAGGAGGACTGTGTTGTTGAAGCACTCTGTTGTATTACCAGAAGGAGGACTGTGTTGTTGAAGTACTCTGTTGTATTACCAGAAGGAGGACTGTGTTGTTGAAGCACTCTGTTGTATTACCAGAAGGAGGACTGTGTTGTTGAAGCACTCTGTTGTATTACCAGAAGGAGGACTGTGTTGTTGAAGCACTCTGTTGTATTACCAGAAGGAGGACTGTGTTGTTGAAGCACTCTGTTGTATTACCAGAAGGAGGACTGTGTTGTTGAATCACTCTGTTGTATTACCAGAAGGAGGACTGTGTTGTTGAAGCACTCTGTTGTATTACCAGAAGGAGGACTGTGTTGTTGAAGCACTCTGTTGTATTACCAGAAGGAGGACTGTGTTGTTGAAGCACTCTGTTGTATTACCAGAAGGAGGACTGTGTTGTTAGAGCACTCTGTTGTATTACCAGAAGGAGGACTGTGTTGTTGAAGCACTCTGTTGTATTACCAGAAGGAGTACTGTGTTGTTGAAGCACTCTGTTGTATTACCAGAAGGAGGACTGTGTTGTTGAAGCACTCTGTTGTATTACCAGAAGGAGGACTGTGTTGTTAGAGCACTCTGTTGTATTACCAGAAGGAGGACTGTGTTGTTGAAGCACTCTGTTGTATTACCAGAAGGAGGACTGTGTTGTTGAAGTACTCTGTTGTATTACCAGAAGGAGGACTGTGTTGTTAGAGCACTCTGTTGTATTACCAGAAGGAGGACTGTGTTGTTGAAGCACTCTGTTGTATTACCAGAAGAAGGACTGTGTTGTTAGAGCACTCTGTTGTATTACCAGAAGGAGGACTGTGTTGTTGAAGCACTCTGTTGTATTACCAGAAGGAGGACTGTGTTGTTGAAGCACTCTGTTGTATTACCAGAAGGAGGACTGTGTTGTTAGAGCACTCTGTTGTATTACCAGAAGGAGGACTGTGTTGTTGAAGCACTCTGTTGTATTACCAGAAGGAGTACTGTGTTGTTGAAGCACTCTGTTGTATTACCAGAAGGAGGACTGTGTTGTTAGAGCACTCTGTTGTATTACCAGAAGGAGGACTGTGTTGTTGAAGTACTCTGTTGTATTACCAGAAGGAGGACTGTGTTGTTAGAGCACTCTGTTGTATTACCAGAAGGAGGACTGTGTTGTTGAAGCACTCTGTTGTATTACCAGAAGGAGGACTGTGTTGTTGAAGCACTCTGTTGTATTACCAGAAGGAGGACTGTGTTGTTAGAGCACTCTGTTGTATTACCAGAAGGAGGACTGTGTTGTTGAAGCACTCTGTTGTATTACCAGAAGGAGGACTGTGTTGTTGAAGCACTCTGTTGTATTACCAGAAGGAGGACTGTGTTGTTGAAGCACTCTGTTGTATTACCAGAAGGAGTACTGTGTTGTTGAAGTACTCTGTTGTATTATCAGAAGGAGGACTGTGTTGTTGAAGCACTCTGTTGTATTACCAGAAGGAGGACTGTGTTGTTGAAGCACTCTGTTGTATTACCAGAAGGAGGACTGTGTTGTTGAAGCACTCTGTTGTATTACCAGAAAAAGGACTGTGTTGTTGAAGCACTCTGTTGTATTACCAGAAGGAGGACTGTGTTGTTAGAGCACTCTGTTGTATTACCAGAAGGAGGACTGTGTTGTTGAAGCACTCTGTTGTACCAGTCTTGCCAGCGTAAAGGGAAACCGCTTCCTAACAGCAGTCAAACGTTCTTTACTTTTTGTTTGTTGCCATGCCAGACTCTATTCTTCACTTTACTTTCCAGAGTAAAGCAGGTGTCCTTTGTATGGATTCCTCTTCTTTTTTGCTCACTCTTTCCCCCTCCCCTCCCTCTCTTCCCTCCTTTCCTTCCTCTCTCCTTCTCCACAATGAGTTGAAGGACACTTTCTTTCTGATGCTTTCACAGTCACCAAAACTCAACTCCCCCTTCACTCCTCCCTCTCCTTCCCCCATCCCTTCTTCCTCTGCCTCCTCCTCCTTTACTAGCTCTCCCTCTCCCTCTTTCTCCCTCTTTCTCCCTCTTTCTCCCTCTTTCTCCCTCTCCCTCTCCCTCTCTTCTCTCAACTACCTCTCATTCTCTCTTTGCTCACAAAACAGCTGCCAGGTTCTTTTGCAGAGAAAATGATGCGTGTCCAAAACCTTTCCCTCCCTCCTTGTCCTCCCTCGCTCCCTCGCTCTCCTCTTCCGTGCCCTCACACCTCCATCGACCCGTGGCCTCTCCCCCTCTCTTCCTCTCCTTTAAGTTGATCCATGCCATATTACAGCAGACACCCACACAAACACCAGCTACATGGGTCTTCCTGTCTCTCAAACATGCATACATCCTGGTCTGCTTTCATCTACAGTGACAGATACACTGATATGGTTGGGACGCACGAACGCACTGATGCTCGCACACACACGACCGAGGCCTTCAAACACACACACACACACACACACACACACACACACACACACACACACACACACACACACACACACACACACACACACACACACACACACACACACACACACACAGAGACACGCATACACCCCCGCAGACACACACACACACACACACACACACACACACACACAGAGACACGCATACACCCCCACAGACAGGCAGACAAGGCATGTGAATACAACGCACAACACAACAAAGACACACTCACAGAGAGTGGGAACACAAGGAAGGTTATAGGCATTGAGATGTCTCTGAGAATTCAAGTCATTGAGATGGGGAGACAGAGGAGAGGTAATGCCTTCACACTTAACATACCAATAAATAAACACACACACACACACTCCAAACCCCTTGTGTGTACTGCAGCTGTCATGTGGAGTATGAGGAACAGAGTTTTTCCTCTCTTTGTTGTATTCACGTAGGTGTTTTTTAAGGGTTGGTTAAGCGCCTTGTTTTTCCTCTGGCTGAGAGAGAGAGAGAGAGAGAGAATTTCATTATGCAAATCTGTGTGTCTGTGTTGATGAGCATGCCCCCAGGCCTTTATCTCACAGATACTCACACACACACACACACACACACACACACATAGTCACGCATGCACACACAGTCGCTTGTACACACACACACACACACACACACACACACACACACACACACACACACACACACACACACACACACACACACACACACACACACACAAACACAAACACACACACAGTCAAGCATACACACACAGTCGCGTGTACATACACACACACAGAAACACACATCCAAACGCGTACACACACATAGTCACGTATCTACACACAGTCATGGGTACACACACAGAAGAACACATACACAAGGACCTGGTACATACAGACAATACACACATGCACACAAACACAGAAACACATACAGACATAGTCCAGAATACATACACACACTAACGAATACACCTTCAGAGAAACACATACAGACATAGTCCAGAATACATACACACACTAACGAATACACCTTCAGAGAAACACATACAGACATAGTCCAGAATACATACACACACTAACGAATACACCTTCAGAGAAACACATACAGACATAGTCCAGAATACATACACACACTAACGAATACACCTTCAGAGAAACACATACAGACATAGTCCAGAATACATACACACACTAACGAATACACCTTCACCCAGGTGGTGAGGGTAGGCAACAACATCTCCACCCAGCTGATCTTCAACACTGGGGCCCCACAAGGGTGCGTTCTGAGCCCTCTCCTGTACTCCCTGTTCACCCACGACTGCGTGGCCACGCACGCCTCCAACTCAATCATCAAGTTTGCGGACGACACAACAGTGGTAGGCTTGATTACCAACAACGACGAGACGGCCTACAGGGAGGAGGTGAGGGCCCTCGGAGTGTGGTGTCAGGAAAATAACCTCACACTCAACATCAACAAAACTAAGGAGATGATTGTGGACTTCAGGAAACAGCAGAGGGAACACCCCCCTATCCACATCGATGGAACAGTAGTGGAGAGGGTAGCAAGTTTTAAGTTCCTCGGCATACACATCACAGACAAACTGAATTGGTCCACCTACACAGACAGCATCGTGAAGAAGGCGCAGCAGCGCCTCTTCAACCGCAGGAGGCTGAAGAAATTCGGCTTGTCACCAAAAGCACTCACAAACTTCTACAGATGCACAATCGAGAGCATCCTGGCGGGCTGTATCACCGCCTGGTACGGCAATTGCTCCTCCCACAACCCGTAAGGCTCTCCAGAGGGTAGTGAGGTCTGCACAACGCATCTCTGGGGGCAAACTACCTGCCCTCCAGGACACCTACACCATCCGATGTTACAGGAAGGCCATAAAGATCATCAAGGACAACAACCACCCGAGCCACTGCCTGTTCACCCCGCTATCATCCAGAAGGTGAGGTCAGTACAGGTGCATCAAAGCTGGGACCGAGAGACTGAAAAACAGCTTCTATCTCAAGGCCATCAGACTGTTAAACAGCCACCACTAACATTGAGTGGCTGCTGCCAACACACTAACTCAACTCCAGCTACTTTAATAATGGGAATTGATGGGAAATGATGTAAAATATATCACTAGCCACTTTAAACAATGCTACCTAATATAATGTTTACATACCCTACATTATTCATCTCATATGTATACGTATATACTGTACTCTATATCATCTACTGCATCCTTATGTAATACATGTATCAATAGCCACTTTAACTATGCTACTTTGTTTACATACTCTTCTC
>NC_088403.1:47614549-47619549 GCF_034236695.1 Oncorhynchus nerka | reverse complement strand
TTTTCCCCAGTCGGAGCTCGTTCCCAGTTGTCTTGAACTCACCGAAGTCTGAGATTTCTTAGTTCCGAATTTTGAACAAGGCAGAAACATGCTGAAATGACAGAATGGCCGATGTATTCAACCTGTTCTGGCCAATGGTGTTGCGGTGGGAATGTTTATCCTTTTACGCTTGGAGAAGAGACCCTTTCAGACAGATGTTTTAAACCCTTAAACCCAGACTTGGACCACATACCCTCTCCAACGAATAGCAGGCAGGGAAAGAAAAATAGTGAATGCTTTTCAAAGCCACTGATTCCTTCCAAACCACTCATTGTTGAATTTGCGTTATGTAATGTTTATGTCCAATGTCGACGAACACCGAAACGTTTTATCTATAATTCCTCTTCATACGACAAGGATTGAAAAGGATTTGCCAGCAGACTGTCAACGTGATTCATGATGATGACTGCTTGTCTAGCTTGCTACCTAAGATTTTGAAAGTATGATGTTGACATGGCCAGTCCAATCAAAGGAATGTAATTTGATTTGTGGCCAATGATCTTGAGCCTTCTTGGATGGGCACTTATAATGTAAATCTATGGCGGCACCCAAGGGGCCTTGAACTGCCTGGCTCTCCCTGTAGATCCTGCGGTGTTGTAGTGTCCCCATGAGTGACCGAGACAATCAAGGAGCAACTATAGAAGATTACCAACACCTACGCTCTGCATTTTCTCCACCACAGAAAGTACTGAGCTAGGCTGAACCCCCCCACACACACACACACACACACACACACACACTACTATGCAGCAGTAAGCCTTTTACTTCGTCTTCAACTAAGTAAAATACATACAGTGGGAAGAAAAAGCATGTGAACCCTTTAGAATTACCTGGATTTCTACATAAATTTGTCATAAATGTTATCTGATCTTCATCTAAGTCACAACAATAGACAAACACAGTCTGCTTAAACTAATAACACACAAACAATTATAATTTTCATTGTCTTTATTGAACACACTGTGTAAACATTCACAGTGCAGGTTGGAAAAAGTATGTGAACCCTTGGATTTAATAACAGGTTGACCGTCCTTTGGCAGCAATAACCGTCAACCAAACCTTTTCTTTTCAATGGCCAGGAGGAATTTTGGACCATTCCTCTTTACAAAATTGTTTCAGTTCCACAATATTCTTGGGATGTCTGGTGTGAACCGCTCTCTTGAGGTCAGGCATATTTTCTTCTGTTGAAGCTGCTGTTGATTTACTACTGTCTTTTGAGTTGTTGTCCTGTTGCATCGCCTAACTTCAGTTGAGCTTCAATTGGCGGACAGACAGCCTTACATTCTCCTACAAAATGTCTTGATAAACTTTGGAATTCATTTTTTCGTTGATGATAGCAAGCTGTCCAGGCCCTGAGGCAGCAAAGCAGCCCCAAACCATGATGCTCCCTCCACCATAGTTTACAGTGAGGGATGAGGTTTTGATGTTCGTGAGCTTTTCCTTTTTTTCCCCACAAATAGTGTTGTGTGTTCCTTCCAAACAACACAACTTTAGTTTCATCTGTCCACAGAATATTTTGCCAGTAGCGCTGTGGAACATCCAGCTGCTCTTTTGCGAACCTCAGACGTGCAGCAATGTTTTTTTTGGACAGCAGTGGCTTCTTCCGTGGTGTTCTCCCATGAACACCATTCTTGTTTAGTGTTTTACGTATTGTAGACTCATCAACAGAGATGTTAGAGATTTCTGTAAGTCTTTAGCTGACACTCTAGGATTCTACTTAACCTCATTCTGCACTGTGCTCTTGCAGTCGTCTTTGCAGGATGGCCACTCCTAGTGAGAGTAGCAACAGTGCTGAAATTTCTCCATTTATAGACAATTTGTCTTACCGTGGACTGATGAGCATCAAGGCTTTTAGAGATACTTTTGTAACCCTTTCCAGCTTTATGCAAGTCAACAATTCTTCATCTTTTTTGTTCAAGGCATGGTTCACATCAGGCAATGCTTCTTGTGAGTAGCAGTCTCAAATTTTGTGGGTGTTTTTTATAGGGCAGGGCAGCTCTAACCAACATCTCCAAACTCTTCTCAATGATTGGACTCCAGGTTAGCTGAATCCTGACTCCAATTAGCTTTTGGAGAAGTCATTAGTCTAGGGGTTCACATACTTTTTCCAACCTACACTGTGAATGTTTAAATGATATATTCAATATAGACAAAAAAATACAATAATTTGTGGGTTATTAGTTTAAGCATACTATGTTTGTCTATTGTTGTGACTGAGATGAAGATCAGATCCAATTTTATGTCACATGTATGCATAAATCCAGGTAATTCCAAAGGGCTCACATACTTTATCTTGCCACTGTATAGTAGGCCCAAAGTTAACAAATAAAAACAGTAGTAAATATTCCACATTCATCTCTCTACTCCACCTGTCTGCCTCCCTTTCTATCTGTCTTGACTTGAGCTACCGCTAGTGAAGGGCAACGTTGTATCAAATCATCAACTGGGTCGCCAGAAGCTGTTGCTAGTGAACTTGCAACATTATATCAACTAGCCAACACAAGGCCCTCAGAGATTCCTGTGCCAGTGAGCTCAGGACAGACAACTGTTGTTGTTTTTTTTATGACGTTTCCACTGGATATATGGACTCATCAGATCAGGATTTTTTTGCTCTTTCACACCGAGGCTTGGTGATTATCGAGGCCAGGAGTGTTGGAACGATTTTTCAAATACTGAAGAACTGTCATTAGCAGTGGATGTTTAAAAAAAAAAACAGACTTGGTTGACTTACAGTGTGAGGTGAAGGTCAAAAATGACTGAGAAGCTCCGTTTTATTAGTGGGACGTGGTGAGTTATGACACCAGGAATCAGAGCTGAGTGGATGCACTCTGGGGAGAGACGAGCAATACCTTCGCCCCACACCCTTCCCCTTGTTGTTGTAACATTATCGAGATGCATTATCTTCACACATATGATCGATGGTTATCACCGACAGACAACTAAATCAGCTAGTAAATATGGCCACGCGCACTACCCAGATTGCGGCCGACACACGTCATTTTAAACAATCCACAGCCGTATAAAAGAAAAGAAGCTACTGATCCTCTGTTGCTACGGCTCCCTGGTGAAGTATTTTGAATTATTTGATGTAGACCGGAGTAATTATAGCCTTTAATTTTGGCGTAACATCCATTTATTTTAGGGGACTTCGGCATCTTAAAGCCGTCAGCATGCTCCAGTTAGGCCGGTGGCTAGCTGAAGTCAGCTAGGCGAACCGAGCGAGTGTGCTAGCATACTCCCTTAAAAGGCTAAATGCAGCAATAGTACTGTTTGTCCTTTTTGAGATACCGTAGCCTGTCCACACTGCCTCAACATAGTTGGGATTAATCAAGAAATCTGTCATTGATTTGGACGTTTTTGCTCAGTCTAAGATCTTTGGTGCAGAATTTCCCAATGACAAAATGTGCATGAAAACGAGTCGTCTCTCGTTAAGCAAATACTTTACTGAAGTCGCACTACTGTTGACCAATCATCGACGAAAGGGCGTGGACTTTTGCTTGCCTCCAGAAAAAAAATGTGTCCAAACACCCGAAACGAACCATACTGAAGTCCAATTCGAACAAAAACCTCACAAAACGTTGTCATAATATATGTGCAAACTCTTCCAAACTGTTTTGGCTGGGAAGCATGCGGACACCTTAACAGTGCACAGTGCACCTGCCAACCTTCCTTTCCAATTCGCAAGAGGCTGAAACCAGAGACCTGTCGGCTATATAATGATGAGATGTCTCCGCCTTAACAATGGGAGTCTTTGTCCAAAAGGTGGGAAGGCAGGCGACAACCTTAGGTGTGTATATTATGCCTATAGAAACGGATTGGGCTTATTCTGGACAGAGACTGGATTCACCTCTTCCTCTCTGTCATCGGAGGAAGCATCCGAGCGAGCGAAACAGCGCCCTCTATACGCAGCCCGTGTATCTGACGCCGTCTGCCCAGAAATAGGATGATATGCCGTACTATTTTGGTCCAGAGAGCACCCAATACATGATGTACACATACAGAGACTGAGGGGGCGCTGTTTCGCTCGCTCGGATGCTATAACTGAGTTGGATGCGTCTTTCTGTCGACGCTCGTCTGGTCTCAGGCCCCCTAAGGCCCGCCCATATGGACCTTCTCCCTTGTCTCATCCACCCTATCAAGCACCCTGGGTCTGCTACACTACACCAAGCATTAGGTACTACCCCTGGACCTACATTTAGAGCCAAGAGCACTATTCCCCCGTACACCTGTCTGTCTCTCCCCCTGTCTCCCCCTTAGCTAACCAGGAAACACTGTACCACCCTGGGGCTGCTGCACTAAACCCTGATACCCTGAAACACCCACCTGGCGGGGCTGGGTACCACCCCTGGGGACCCCGCCTGCCCTCCCTCCCTCTGCCACCCTAGCTAAGCCCAGTGTGAGGTGGTGTGGGGTGGGGGTGGAACGTGTGTGTGTGTGTGTGATGCCCGCCCGCAGACATATTTGAGCATGTCTGTGCATATTTTATTTTCATTTCCCCTACTGGTGTTTTTGTGCATATTAAAGTGTTGGACCGTGTGGCCTACACAATCTTGTGTGTGTGCTTGCCTGTGTCCGTGTGTGTGTCCCTGCCTGTCTGTGTGTGTGTGTGTGTCCCTGCCTGTCTGTGTGCGTGTGCGATTGCGCACGACTGCATGCATGTGTGTGTGTGCTTGCCCGCACCTGTTTGTGTGTGTTCAGGCTGATCTCAGTGGACCAGGCTGGGGTCTGTGGGGGTCCCTGGAGGCTGATTAGTGTGATTAGTGGGCCTACCAAACGTCATTAGGGTAGAATGGAGGCAGCAATACCACTAAGTGAATGGGCTGTAACATTACTATTGTACTACAGAGGCCCTGTGATATCAGGATTCTAACTGCTGTGTACTGGAATGTCAAGGGTGTGCTTTTGGGAAAGGGGGTGCGGCCCACTCCATTGGCTACAGAGGTAGGAAACATCAGCACTGT